>NW_020290658.1:0-210160 GCF_003184585.1 Aspergillus saccharolyticus JOP 1030-1 | reverse complement strand
ATCGACATACATTCTTCGGGTCTTCCTCGCCGCGTTGCGGGTTCTCCACTACCCACCAGAGGTGGCTGGCCAGATAGACCGCGCGACATTGATCGGGCTTCTTGAGCAGCTTGCTTCCGTGCAGCGCGGCTTTGGTGATGAGGGTATCGTAGTTCTCTTTCGAGAATCCCCGCGTGCCGTGCAACGCACCCGCAATGATGCATACCGCCTGGAACTGGGCCCGGGAATCGCTGATTGAGTCTTCATAGATGGTGAACGCCTGGGCAAAGAACTCGTAGCTAAACTCCTCGAAGCCCGTCTGGTCGGCCACCTCGCCGCACATCACGAACAATCGCAGCGCCAGGTCGGCGCATCCGGGGTTCACGCGCTGGTAGAGATTGTTAACACACTGGTGCATGAACCGGTAGAGTGCTGACGACTGCGACTGCCAGTTGTCGTCGTAGTGCTCGCGAGCCTTGAGTTTACGCGCCAGGCGTATCGAAGAAGTGATGAGGGCTGGTGTGGTATAGCGGATGCGCTCGTTGCCGTCGAGGTAAGCTTTTCGAGTGGCTTGGAGGAGCTAGAACATGGTTAGCGCACGCTGTCGAGAAAAGATCGAAAGCGGGACAGACCTTCAATTGAGTATCGTTGTCGTTCGATTTGATCAAATGGACCAACCGTGCAAGCCACCCTTGCTCCTCAATGGTCTCTTCGGTCTCTCCTCGTCGCTGTGACCCAGGGTATCCCATGGACTGCTGAGTGCCTTCCTTGATTAAGACTCTTAAGGCTTGCAGAACACGGTCGAGGTTTTCTATAGTGGTGATCGGGGTTCCGTTCTTGAGGAGGCTGCGAGCGATCTCGCCTGCGACGGATCGTCGCGTGGGGTAAGACTGGGTGGTTAGAAGGGGGAGATAATGAGGTAGGGCCAAAGCCGTGAAGATCGAGGCGTAAGAGCGGAGGGGTGCGGTAAGAAGTTGCAGGAGGTTTTGCTGCGTGGGAGCGGAGTGCAGATCGGCGTGATCGGTATAAGCAGCAGTCTCTGTGGTCGCGAAATCCAGGACCTGGTCAACGTATTCTAGTTGGTCGGGGTAAGTGCTGAGCGCCAGATTGGCAAGCGAAAGCAGAAGCGCCATGGTGTCTTGGATGGGCAGGCCGCGGTTCTTGATCAAGTTGACCACTTGATCGTAGAAGATGGCATACAACTTGACGTCGGCCGGGATGGCCTCTGGTGCTTTGGCGTCGCCATTGGCTGCTTTTTGCTCGCCTTCCTCCGTCGGTTCGTCTTCCTTCTGGGCCTGTTCAACGCCGTTCTCCTGACTTGCCTCTGCCTCTGCCGCAGGAGCTTCCTCCTTCGTCTCTTCAGACACCTTGAGGTTTTCGAGCAATTTAGTAACGGCCTCTTCCTCCTGCTTCCGTGCCTCGGGGTCGGCAGAAGCCTCGCGCTCGCGGGCAGCATAGCTCGACAGACGGTCCATCAGACCTATCACAATCTTCTTCAAGTCCACATGCGGGTTGAGCCGTGAAATCGCCGAAAGCAGGAGGTCGAGCGTGTGCAGATGAAACTCGTCGGGGAACACCTTCGTAATCACTACATCGATGCGGTCAGCAGGTCGCCCATGCACGCGAATAACACCAACAGCTTCGATTCCGCACCTTCAAGCAGATATTCTTGCGCCAACACATCCCGACACTGAACGACCTGTTCCAGCAGCGCCTGCAGTATCCCATTCTTGTAGCCCTCGAGATCGACCAATTGACTCAGGCGCACAACGTTGCTCCCAACCAGCAATTCCAGCTCGCGCCGTTCCTGCATGCGCTTCTCCCGCTCGCGAGACGGGCCTTGGTGCTGCAACCGCACCCACAATTTGTTCATCTCCACGAAGTTGGTCAGGACAAAGTTGATCGAGTCCTGCAGATTGCCCTCGGGGCCGTCCCCAGTGGTCGTCGGCAGGTGATCCCGCGCCTGGCCGGACAGGTAGTATCGGAGGAACAAGCCGCGGATGGGATGCTGTACGCCTCGGCTCATCTCCATCATGTCCTTCATAATCTCCTTGACGGGGGCATCCTCCACGGACATGTACACCGTCCCTACGGTGATCATGAGGTAGAGTCGCGGGATGATGTTGCCGGCATATTGCACGAGCTCGTAGAGATCCGCTAAGTGGTTGACCGGGTGGTTCTCTTTCAGGTATACGGAGAGGTGGCGCAGGGCGTCGAAGACCGCCATATACAACTCGTAGTATTGCTTGGGGCCTAGACTAGGGGTGCGGAGCTCGGAGACTAATGTAGACCTAATTCACCACAAGACGGAAACCCTGGAGTTAGCTTTGCGTGTGACGGCTGCGCGGTGCCCGGATCCCTTCATGTCCAATTGCCCTTGATTGCTGCCTGGGGGAGGTGTGGAAGCTCACCCGCATTTCAGCGCATCCATTAATTTCCCGGGAGTCTCTAGACATTTCCGCATCATTTGCGACTGCTGCCGCACTACGCCCAGTGCCTCCTCGAGGAGACGAGTCTGATCTTCAGGGGGTGCTACCGGAGTAGCCATGGTTGCTGTTGTGTGGATGGGACAGGAGGGGAGGGGGAGATTCGGGTTGGTCTCTTGAACGTCGGGGCGGTAAACACCTGGCCGGAAAGGGGGAGGGGGCGCGGAGTAAGGGTTTCAATGACGAATATCGTGGGTTCTTCGGATGCAGAGTGGTAAGAACGGATTTCCAGAAAGCTCCCAGTCCATAGATGGGAGAATCGAAGACGGTGGGAATGAGAGACGAACTGAGGGGAGGAGAAATGCGAACATGCGATCAGGACTTTGGGGGAGGCTTGCGGACTGGCGGACTTGGCTGGCCTTCGGGTTATGTAAACGAACCACCCGTTGGATTCGTACGTCACGGGGGCACGAGGCCGCTAACCGCTCTGGGTTTCATACTATACTTAACGGAATACTAAACTAGTCTTTTGTAGGAGTATTTTATAGGCTCATTGCATGTATCATCAAACATATAAATCTCAATCCATTCTATCATTCCCAATCGTAAATCAAACCATCTACTCGCCTGTGAGTGTACTACTCTACCTGATCCAACAAATTGCATATAACAGAAAAGAATTAACGCCCCAGATATGCTAACCCTCATAAAAGGCGATCGTCATGCCACTCATTTCATGACGCATAGAAGCCGGAACCAAATACCCATTATGAGGAAAAGAGGAAAAGGAAGAATGCTCGCCTGCCGTTTATCGTAGTCATCGCATCCGATCGTATCAGTCGTCGAAAAATCTTTAGGGTTGTAATGGAAAGTCAGAAGAGAGCGTCGTCTCTCAGAAGGTTAATAGTCACCCTCGGTCACGTTCCGAGCATGAACCGAGGTGCTGTTTGAGCTTCTGATAAAGTGCTTGGCAGCAGGATCGGTGGTGTTGACTGCGCGCTTGGTAGCACCAGACTGTTCAGCGGCGAGTACCAATCGAGACTCCACGGTGTCGTTGGTGCTGTGAGGGATGTGTTTAGCGTCGGTGAGAGTAGCGGCATGCTCGGGGGCAACATCCATCCGGGCTGGCTGGGTCTCATTTGCGCTTCCGGCGATGTGTGTGAGAGCTGCGCCAATCAAAGCTTTGTCGCCGTCGTGCTCCGCGTGGTGTTCATTTTCAGTGGCGTTGTGCTGGGTAAAAGCGTGAGACACGGCCTCGTTGCTTCGCTTGATCATCGCGGGGGCTACCTGGCTGGCAGGAGCTTCGGTGACGGTGGTGTTGGTCTCTGCGGCGTGCTCATGACGACGGTGGTGATTTTCTGTGCTGTTGAGTCCACGCGCCGCAACTGGTGGCTCGGAAAGGGGCGTGCCCGTTACTTGAGGACCGACACCCCAGGAAGAAAAGAAAGGTCCGAGAGCGGGCGTAGAAGAGGGATATTCAGTGACGGTGACCGTCACGGGCGGCGAGGGCGTAGCGGTGACTGTCTCGACCGTCGGCGCGGGGGTGCCAGCAACGTTGACGACCTTGTAAGGTAGTTCATGCCTGCGAGCCATGGTATCGTTTGCTTGAGACTGGAAGACCGGAGCTGCCTGAGCAGTCAGGGAGAGAGCGAAAAGCAAAGCCGAGGTATACATGTCGATGTGAAAGCGTCGGTGGATGTAGTAGACTGATGACTGTGGGAGTTGAACAAACGGTAGGTAAAGCGCAAAGATCTTTCGTGCCAATGTCCTACACTGGTACTTTCTGTATAAGTGGATTGGACTAGAAGAGAGCTAGAAGCCAAAACTCGAGGGACAGGATTCATTTATCACTTGGATGGAAGTCGTAGAAGTGCACCCCGACCCACCCAATGCCATGAAATCAAACAAAATTAGCAGCGAAGAGAAAAGAAAAAGAAAAAGAAGCAGATCCACCCGGACCCAGACAATTAGATGTTTATTCCATCATCGACGGCACGAGGCCCCAGTGGGCGGGAGACAAAAGGTGCAGGCTGGCGCATCCTCGTTGCTGTCAAAGGAGGCTGGGAATGGAGACACCACTGCAGTTGCCGGCCCAGCCCCGTGCGTTTTGGGCGATTGATATCGACGCCCGCTGGGACCCTGCACCACGCTTAATTTTAGTGCAAGGTAGATTTCTTTGATACGATATCGTCATTCAGAACATCCGATAGAATAGAGATTGCTATATGGTAGCAGGAATTGGATATTGTACGAGTACTCCAGAGTGAGTATGCGCAGTAAACCTACTCCGTACTGTGTCTGTTTTTCTTGTTTTCTTTTTCTTTTTCTTTTTCTTTTCGCGGGTGTGGCTGGGTTGAAGATCCACTCAGCTTCAGGGCACTGAGTCTCTACTTACAGCCCGATATGACGTTGCCATTCGACGGGAAGACGGGCGGTGGGCCGAGGATCTGCCATTGAAGGTTGATGGATGATCACTGCTACACCTACTCTTTCTTCTACTCCGTAGTACTTACTCTATCTATCATGACCAGCTCACCTTTACACAATTCACTATGTTGATCAGAGTATAACCTTTCTCTTGCACCGTCACACCGCCTCAATGGCTTGATTGACCTGCATTACCTTGCCGTCTCCCCAGCACAGTCTTTTTTTCAATGTTGCAGATCTTCAACGACGACGTCATGAGGATATACTGATTGATACTTCCCGTCTCGACGTGTTGATCAGAGTGAATGGTGCGCGAATTTGTCCTGTTTCTATTTCGGGTTGAGGCGGTGTCATCAGTGCAGTGAGTGCACTTGACAACCTGATACTAAACTGCTCCTTGTGCACAAGATTCGGTGTAAATGTGGGCCACTATATTCGCCACGCCTAGGCGGATGCCTTACTGGGTCTTTTGACGGTAGATGCCATTCCTGTCGGAAATGTCCTCTGCCACGTAGTTAAGGGTTCCGAGTATGCGCACTAAAGAGAGTCGATACGTATGCCCAATCCAGCTCTAAATATAGTAGTCTTAGATCGACTGGAAGAGACTCATCATATACCTTGGACTGTACAGTAGCCTCCGCCGCAAGGGAATAAGCATAAACCTACCTCTAACCCGTCTTGGCGTCAGAACTACGTCTCTGCTGCGAAGCTGATACTCAGCTTTCTAGAACATTCTCACTCCTCACCTCGAGATAGGCTGTCAAGCCTTCTTCGAAGGTCCCCACAGCGACCAGAATCTTTGCAGGCGGGTGGTAGTGTATGAATTTATCATTCGACGGACGCGAGTCCGCGAGTGCAAAGTTCTTCCGAACTTTACAAGCTAGCACATGTAGTCACAAACATCCCGCTTCCTGATAGTAATGAAGAGGTCTCTATCAGCGCTCGCAGTCCTTCCTAGCAGGAGTATTGTTCAGGAGTATCGTTGACCACGCTTTGCATTCATAGCTTGTACCTATCTAACTGCGCACTAAAGCTAGCTGCCGTGGTCTGATCGAGCCATTCGTGACTTGATCGGATCGAAGTATGGGCTGCAATCGAGGAGCAAGATCCTCCCATACACGCAACAGCAGTATGTTACGGTTCTGTGCAGTTACTGCATATAGCAGTTAGACTTCCATGCAAGATTCCGTGGGTCTTGACACGCACACTCGACATTGCAGCGCCGGGCTCTGCAGGGTTCACCGTACTGTGTCCGGCCGAGCTGGCGGTGTCCTCCTCGGACCTGACCTCGGCCCGTAGTCGGTCCAAGGCTCTTGTCATGCAAGGGGGGATATGAGATCTGATTTGTGTTGTTATTCATGGCGACACGAACAAGTTGAAGAGTCCCGCTCAACACATGGTCAAGTCCTCGACTCGGACTAAGCCACACCCCAAGCCCGCGGCGGCCCACCCTGCACACGCTTGGTTGGGGTTCCACGACAGCGCAGTGACGTGAGTTTCCTCCTCGTAGATCGTGATCATCGCCATCCCGTTGACCAACTTGCGATCGCCGATCAAATTGCGCAGCAGACTGACGCTCTCGGCGCGATATCCGTCGTAGAACCGGCTGACTCCCGTGCCATTGGTGTCGTGTTGGTGCGGCGGTCCCCGCACCCACTCGTGCTGGAACCAGTTCTGTTGCCACTGTTTCTCCTTGGAGTGCAGCACGCGCCGGAGCGGGTTTGTTGCTTGCACGGTGCCGCCGACGCAGCCGAACAGGACGCTGGGATGCCAGGTGCTGCACGGCGCCACCGTCGAGATGGGACTTGGCAGGCGGGCAACGGCGGTGGAGGTGTAGAAGCGCCGGACTGCGAGCAGGCGGGCAAAGTCGTTCTCGTCGCTCGAGAGGAAGGATTGCAGTGGCGCGCAGTACGAGAGGTTATTCGAGCCCACCCGCATGCGGTTTGTGTACACCTGGTCCTTGGGCGGGTCGATGACCGAGGTGAGCCGGGTATCGCCGTCCATGGACGTGGTGCCTATGAGATGGGGGTAAGTCGGATACGCTGACACGATGTTGAGGACCCAGGTGGAGTGGAGCGCTTGGTAGAAGTAAGGGAGGGAGTCGGAGGACGAGCTCGACGACGGCGCGATACTCCAAATCGCGACATACCCATTGGCACAGCCGACAGCGATATCGCTTGGCGAGAGCCAGGCCACGCACGTACATACCGTCGATGGTGGCTTCGCCTCGAAAACAGTAGAATGTACCTGGTCTAGGAATGTCAGTTCACCGCAAGCCAAGGAGGATCGTGCAGAGGGGCCTACAGAATTCCGCCTTTTTAGCGTTGCGGCCAATCTTCACGTCAATGACCCGCAAATAACCATCCGTCCAGATGCCCGCTAGAAGACCGAGAGACTTGCGCTCATCCTGATCGTCTTGGTCTCGCCAATCGCGAGGCATAGGACACCAGGCCAGCCGCCTCAGATCACCCCAATCTGTACATAGCGCGAGGCGCAATTGGGGCTTCGAGCTCATATCGATCTTCTTCGTCAGTGTATCAGAATCTTGAGCCTCAAACGACCATATCTGCAGGGCACAGGGATAAGGCGCCGAGGGCCTGAACGCTGGGGCGGCCTGATCCTTCAGCGGATCAGGAACCTCGGCTTTCTGGTCCGGTAGGATCGGGGCGACCACCGACAGATACTGCGTCGACCCAGTCTGATTCGGCACCCAAGCCAGACATTGAACTTTGTGCCCGAAGTTCAAGAGCCAGCCCTCGCGGATCTTTCCACTACCAGCAGCAGCCTTGGTCTTCTTCTCGCCCCACGCCTGGCCGAAATCGAGCACCTCATGCTGGCCCAGCGTAAACTCCTTCTGCTCGTCCACCGGGCCCATAAGCACAGTATGCTGCCCCCTAAACCGAGGCAGATACTTCCGACGCGCCGCCGCCTCCCCCAGCTTCTGAAGTTGTTGCCTGGCCCCGAACCGCTCCCGCGTCACAGGCGTATAATACCAGTCCCAACCATGCACCCTCTCCCTCGAGACAACCTCCGGCTCCGCCCCAAATGTCGACCCATACCCATAGTCCGCCAGCTGCCCACCGCGCTCCAGCGCCTCGCGGGTCGGAAACGTCGATTCGACCCCGCCACCCCACCGCTCGCGCGCGTAGATCATTGCCAAAAGATCGCGGTCGTCCGTCCCGAACATGAGCCGCAGATGCACCGCCTTGCCGACATGTTCGATGGGATTGAACGAGCCGCGCGAATGTGTTTCATCACCGGCCAACAACAAACTCCCATCCGGATGCCGTCGCTTAGGCGTCCGCGGGTGGGTTTTTGGCGTCGTCGTCGTCGTCGTCGCAAACGCTGCACCCGCACGCGCATTCGCGCCAGCCGGGGTGGCAGCTGCAGAAGTGGTAGTAGTAGCACCTTTGCGTGACTTTCTACGGATCGTAGCACGACCGCGGCCGCGACCACTGCCCCAGGCCTCGCTGGCGTCCGAGGCTGAGTCTTCATCGTCATCGTCGTCCGCAATCCCTCGGTCATCCTCCTCCTCCTCATCCTCATCCTCCCCAGCATCCGGCATCGCATAATCCTCATCCGAACTCCCGTCGTGAGCAGCCGTCGATGCGCGTTTGCCATTCCCGGTCTGCTTTCCCTTGCCCTTCTGCGACGATGCAGTAGCAGCAGCGGTTAAAGAACCGTCCTCCGATCCGCCCAGTTCATCATCGTCACTGACGCCCGCCGCCACGAACGGGTCTTCTATATATTTCGTCCTTGCACCAGAGGTGCGATTTGACCGGCGGGTATGGGTCATAATTTCGCCTGTAGGCTGTAACGAGAGTAGGAGTAGTTCTGCGGGGGCTTTAGTGTTTCAAAGATTCGTTGCTGAAGGAGCATTCAGTCGGGTCGGCGCATCGCGAGTTTCAGGGCCAGATGATGGCTGACTGAGGGTTCGTGCTGGTTGGTTCTGATCGCAGTGTATGTTATAGCGCGTGGGACGTCATGGCGTTTGATTATATGTCTTTGCAACAGTCGAGATGAAATGGGAGGGTCTGGAGGATAAAATATGATGGCGGAAGCTATGCTGGTTGCCTCATTGGGTTAGAGGGCTTGGCGAGAGAGCTTCGGTTTGAATCCATGGAGTATGGATAGATGAGGTTAGAGAGAACCAGAAATGAACTGGTAGTTTTCAATGGCAAAGGAAAATTACCAAAGGATGGAAATTGATTCACTTGCTATCTATTACTGTTGTGCTGGCCAGTCAACCTCTGAGGTCCCCGATCCATCAGATACTACAATCTGGACAGACAGCTCACAACGGTTGCGACCCCGCTTATTACTGGGCAAAGTGACGGCATCTTCGCCGACTCACCCTCCGTCGATAGCGGCACGATAAGTCCTCCAACCGACTCTCCGTTGCAAAACAATCTACAATAACCACTTGCTTCTCTCCATCCAACCCCAAGTTTACAACCAGACCAAAAACACACTCTATCCACCCCGCAACCATGTCCTCCAGCCCCAACCACTCACCCCCGGGCATCCTCCACGAATACGTCCGTCCACCCGTTCCCCAACTCCAAACCGCTATCTCCAGAAGCTAATGCATCGAAAAAGGCCCCCCATCTCGTCGCCTTCGAATTCACCACCCCAACCAACGACCCCAAACCCAACACCCTTCTCTTCGTTGGAGGTCTCACCGACGGCCTCCACACGGTCCCCTACGTACGCACCCTCGCCCAGAGCCTAACCCAGTCGCCCGAAACCACCTGGAGCGTCTTCAACCTCCTTCTCAGCAGCTCGTACAACGGCTTCGGCACGCAGACTCTCGACACCGACGTCACCGAAATCGCCCAATGCATCCGCTTCATCCGCACGCAGCTCCCGCACAAAGCCACGGGCAAGATCGTCCTCATGGGCCACTCAACGGGCAGCCAGGACGTCCTGCACTACCTGTACACAGCCCCGAGTGACCGGCCTCAACTCGATGGGGCGATCATGCAGGCACCCGTTTCTGACCGCGAAGCCTTGCTGGTCAAGGTTCAGGAGCAGGACGGGACCGCTGCCCAAAATGAGGTGCGAGGGGCCTACGAGCAACTCGTGCAGATGGCGCGCAATGGGCCCGCGGACTTCCTGCTGCCGATGGATCTGCTCGCCCGCGTGGGTCTCCCAGAGAAGACGCCCGTCACCGCGGAGCGGTTCTGGAGTCTGGCCAGTCCGGAGAGTCCGCAGCGGCCGAGCGCGGATGATCTGTTCAGTTCGGATCTGACTGACGAACGTCTTCGAGAGACGTTCGGGAAGGTGGCAGAGCAGAATCTGTTGAAGGGAAAGTTGATGGTTCTGTTCTCGGGGGCCGATGAGTATCTTCCTCCCTGGGTGGATGTGCCTGGGTTGATGGGAAGGTGGAAGACAGCTGCCAATGCGGGAGCACGCGAGATCTGGGATGACGAGGAGAGTGCTGCAATTGAGGGCGCAAGCCATAATGTGAGTGATGTTGGGCAGAAGGAGCTGGTGAGCAGAGTCAGTCGGTTCTTGGCGAGGACGGAGAAGCAGACCTAAGCGCTTTGGAAAGAGTGGGGGAGTGGGTTATCTGCACCGATACCATCCATTTTCAAAGGGTAGAGATACTAAAATATACATACTAGAAGGAGTAGGAAGAAAAAGGAAAAAGGGACAATCCACAACAAGACAACGGAGGGTATATTTAGATGAGAGATGGTAGGAGTCAAATGGACTGGGAAAGGCAAGAACAAAAGAAGAGGTAAGAAACGATGCCCCCAATCCCCAGACATAAACCGCCGAAGAATTTTCGTGTCTAGACCTTCAACCACAAAGTCATCACCCCCTTCAGATACTCCACGATCTCATGGCCCCCCAACTTACTCTCGCCGAACAACCGATCCACAAACGTGATTGGACACTCAGCCACCTTGAAGCCCATCGCCTTGGCGCGCACCATCATCTCCATCTGGAAACTGTACCCCTTGGACTGGGTACTGTGGATGACCTTTTCGAGGACGCTCTTCTTGTACAACCGGAAGCTGCCCGTCAGATCGCTCACGCCGGGCATGAGCATCACGTCGGCGATCAAATTGGCCGTGCGCGAGGTGAACTTGCGGAACAGATCCCACCCGTAGACGCCGCCTTTGATGTCACCGCGGGAGGCGTAGCGCGTGCCCGTGACAATGTCGGCGTCCGTCTCGCGCTGAATCTCGATCATTGTCGGGATGAACTTGGGGTGGTGGCTGAAGTCCGCGTCCATGATGATCACGTAGTTGCCCGTACAGAACTGCAGCCCGTGGATGTATGCGGTGCCCAGGCCAAGCTTGCCCGCCCGCGGCTTCAGGATGATGTGCTCCGCGCCCCAGTGCTTCTGCAGTTGCTTGGCCACCTCCAGGGTGCCGTCCGGGGAGCCGTCGTCGACGATGATGACTTCCCAGTCTAGGTTACTGTTTTCACAAGGAGGAGTCAGTTTAAGAGTGGATAAGGCAGTAGGGAGAAGGAAAGGGGCGAGGGGTCAGCTGAGACAGGCGGACATTGTCGTTCTGTCAATGCAAGACAGGTGGAAGAGAGAAAGGGGGCACAGAGATTTAGAAAGAAACGATGTAAGCGTACTTCTCGCGAAACGTCCGCTCCAACAACCAACAGATAATAGGGAGGTTCTTTCGCTCATTGTAGGTCGGCAGAATGACCGAGTACTTGTTCGTTGAGGCACCCATGGTGTTAATTGTGGGAAAATTGCCAGCAGATGGTCCGTGAGATATTGAAATATATTGTCCGTGCTCCAGAAACACGAGACAGATCAGATGGAGAGAGAAAAGGAGTGAATGTCAGCCAAGCGCTGGGAATGAGAGAGCGAAACACAGGGAGGATAAGTTAAGAGAGTTGAAAGCGCGCTGCGCGGGCTGGACTCGGCGACGAGGGACTGGCTGGCCTGGTGCGGGAGATCCGCATTCGAATCCCCAATTCAACGTGGCCAGTCCAGGAGGTCGTTTCACCTCGGTTCATGTTACCTTACATTACTGGTACTACCAGCAACTACGGAGCAATGAACTATGAGACGCTTTACTTCCAGCATCACTTCCATCAAACTTTCTCAACTGTTCAAGGTCCATACATAGGATACATAGGATACATAGGCTTCAAGGACAAATTCATCATCAAGTGCACCCGCACACACAAACTCAACTCCCACCCTATTTTTCCATCCGATTATACGAGTGATCATATCGCTGGTCAAATTCCTTATTGTGTTGCTTCACCTCATCCGATGCATTATCCCCCACCGTTCCATCGACCTCTGCGTTCGGCGAGTTCTCGCCGTCGGTAATTGTCGGTCTGGCCTTGTTGCTTGGCGTAGTAGTGCTGGTGTGACTCTTATTTTCAACGCCCGTGCCAGACTTGCTGCTGCTGCGGCTATTGCTGTCGCCGCCGCTGCTGGACTGCGGGGATTGCTTGGAGGAGCCACCGACATCGGGAGCAGGAGGACCTATTGTAACAACAACTTAGTTCAACCATTCCATTGAAATAATGTTTATATGAGCTTGACAGGACAGAAGCCACTAACCGGGATGTTCAAGGTCTCGTGTAGGCTCATTGCGGGGGTTGTTGGGTTGTTCAGCGTTCGTCTCGCCGTCGCCGCCGTAGGAACTATGAGCGTAGCCACGCCAGAAGAGACTAGGCTTGGAGGTGAGACGAGATGCTGGTCGGACGGTCAAGGGGGAGTAGCTCGCGCGAAGCGATAATCTGCTGCTGCGGAATATGGAAGTCATGATGGCGGTGTTAGGAGAGATGATTCAATATACTCAGGCAAGAGCAATGGATGGTAAGTAATCTAGATATAGATTGAGAATTCAATCACTTGACAAGGCCTCGGGGAATCCCGACTTTATTTGGCAGCAGCAGCAGCAGCAACAGCCGTAAGAATGGCTCAGTCGCCCCCCGGTAGGTCAAGTGGTGATCATCAACTACTCGAAGGGGGGGGGCAGACGATGACGTTTGCATCCGGTCATCCTCCCACAATCTCAACCATTGCGCAACCACGCACTGTTGCATCGCCCCTGGCTACTGAATAATGCTGTCACGTAAGGGAGTGACACAGACAAAATGATGAAATAGAAGTGAAATGGCTCGTAGCTAGTCCACGAAGAGATTGTCTCGGCTTCGCAGCCCGCTTGAAATCATAAGTGTAGATTCAGACCATATTACCAGAACATGTCGAAATGTTAATCAAACTCAATCAGAACATGACCCATCCTTAAGGACAGTCTTGCGCAGAGAATCAATGAAGAGGATATCCGGTCCCCGAGCAATTGTGCAGGCCCTGAACAAAGAGAGTGAACGAAAGATTCTCCTGGCTGCATTGTAATGGTTGCCCTTCCTTATACCGTTTGATCCCCTTCCCAATTTGAACGCCAAAAAAAGAAAGCCTTCAAGAAGAATCCAGAGCGATGCAAAGGCGGACGGCGATTTGTCGACCGCATTATAAGGTGAAACTAACGGCCAGTGAGCCAAATAAAACTCGACTGGAATACATGAAATGCACGCCATAATGACAAAGAAATCGGAAAATCCCTCATATCCAAGGTGAAAAGGAGGTAGGCTAACCTCGGGGGACTAATCAAACATTCGTATGCACGTAAAGAGATGAATGGAACCGGCTTCCTTGAGTGTAGTAACGCCAACGCCTTTGGTCTCGCACAAGAACAAGAGCCTCATTATTGCTGGCGGCCTGAGCGCGCCAAATCGGCCATCTTAATCGGTCAATGATACGCAGTAGCAAACGCTCTGGTACTCGGCCTCTGCGGTATATGTCTGTGTGGTGCCGGTAGCTTGGATCGTCGTTGTAGGAGTAGGCTGCACTTCCTTGATTTGAACGGTCTCCTGAGATATCGGCCCAACTGAACCGTCATCGAGCACCTGCATCTGTTGACAATAAGCATTAGGGGCACCTGGGAATTCACGTTTTTCCTCCATCTTGATCCGACGGGGATAGTCAGATACAGCGGCATCCCGCTTAGCATTTGTATTTGTGTTCCCACTTGACCCCGAGCTAGAGCCTGAACTTGAGCCAGAGCTCGCTGTTGTAGCTTGAGCGTAGCTCGACGAAGTGGCGGTTGCACTGTATTGAGCATCTTTGGTGGTCTCGTTGACATATAAGAAGAATTCAATTATAGTGCTGTTCCACCAACAAAACCAGGGTTTATCTCCCGCCTTGGCTACATCCTTGCGCACAAGCATAGTAGCCAGCAGTTCATCCTCTGACAATGAGCGTTTAGAGGACGCGTGCGTTGGAAAGGAGTCTTGAGGCACCACGACAAGTTTGTCAAACAGTGTCCAAAAGTGCAGAGCAGGTCCAAAGCTAGCGTCGTTAAGATCATATGCCATCGAGAGATTCTGTGTGGGGTTCGAGAGGACAGGCGCTTGCGCCCCATAGCTAAGACTTGACGAGTAGGTGGTATCCTCAAACGTGACCGAACGCTGGCCCTCCGAGCCTTCGACGTTGACAGGGATGTCTCCTGAATTTAAGCAGGACCACGAAGCTCGGTAATCTGACTCGGCTACGCAAAATTTGGACTGATTCTTCGGAGATGCGGGAATGACGTACTGGCCAGTAGGCAGGGGCAGCAGATTGATCGGAGTAGACGTGATCGGAGTCGCATCCATCTTGGGAGTGACGGTCTCCGTAACGATATGCGGGCCTTTTGGTTGCTTGTGTTCCTGATCCGCTGCCTTCTTTGCACCGAGTACGCCGCCGATGACACCTCCAATGCATCCTCCAACAAGCATTACCACCCCAACCAAAACAATCGTCCAGATGGGCAACCCGCAGCAGGCCTTCTTTTTGCCCTTTCTCTTCAATTTGTCTTCGAATGCCATGATTCCAGTAAGCGGAGGCTCCTCGGATTGTGAGTTGCTTCGTGCAGTCATTCGGTTCGTGGTCTCCATAGGCACATTAGGTGATGTAACCTCCGACATGAGTGGGCCCGCACGCTCATTGTGGAGGGTCTCGTCCGCTGTGATGCCAGCATCATTGACGGACGCTAATGTCCCCTCTACTTTGGGGACGGCGTTCTCAGGATAACGGGAATATGGTGGAAGTTGTTCGGTGTGTCCGTCAGGGCCGATGAGATCTCCTACGTCATCATCTGCCCGACCGGGGGGTCGTTGGTAGGCTTGATTATGACCGGGAAAGCCAAGGGGGACCATAGAATTGTCCAGCATTGGAGGTTCCATCAACGAATCGTCCATAGCGCTATCCAGGCCTTCCTCAGGGACCACATTCTGGGTGTACATTGCATACGGATGTTGCGGTCCACTGGCATCCTCCAACGGTCGATCCACGGGGCGTAAGGTTGAAGCGGTCGCAACACTCGGAGAGCGACTAACACCGACCTGCGGGTACATCGCATAAGGATGGCTGGGACCGGTTGCTCCGGTGTAGGGGCTCATAGCTCGAACAGGTATTGAGAAGCGCGAAGAGATACTTTGGCTGCGGGCTGTGGTGGAGGGGGTCGTAGACGCGACGGAATTGCGATTGGCAGAAAAGTCCAGCCCCTTCGGGGGAAGACTTGATCGGTGGGGAGTTTCATCGAACGATACCCGGGCTTCATCTCCAAAGGGGTCTTCTGTTAGATCCGCATCGACGGGGATGGTGTTATAGGTTTTCTGCTGCGATTGTTGTTGTTGTTGTTGTTGTTGGGGCAATGATCCGCGTAGGGTGCTGGAGGAATTGGTGGAGGAAGTGGATGGACGTCGGGAAGTGAAGGTGGGTTGATCGGAGTCAAGAGATTCGAGGGAGTATTCATCAGAGAAGACGTTGGGGTTTGACGAGCGAGCCGATACCGAGCGACGATGCATTGATTCGACTTCGTTCACCGGGCTAAAGCGTGGTGTGGATCGTTGAGAGGATTGTGAGAAGGAGCGAGAATGATCGGATGATAGACGCCCAGACATGGCGTTTGGACAGCCCTGCCGGGCTATCTATCTGAATTGGTCAACCTCTCAGGAGAAAATCGGGTCAGTCACCTGAGTCGACTGAAATCCGGAAAGAATGGGAAGCGCCGAAAGAGTGACGGGGGGAAGGGAGAAAGGAGAGTCCGGTCGGCGAAAGAATGATGGGGGGAGGATTGTGGTAGGATGCCCAGGTGACTGTGAAGGAAAAAGGAGAGTTTTCGAGAGATGTCCAAGGCGATAATCAAATAGAGTGGGATGGAGAGTGAGAAGGTCGTGATAGTGGTGGGTGGAAAGTGGGTGTAGGAGAGTGTAGGAGGGTGGTGGTGGTGGTGGTGGTGGTGAGAGTGGAGGTTGAATGAATGAGAGGGAGGGAGGGAATCACTAACTAGCCGTTTGGGGCGGGAGAAGGAGAAGACTACAGACGGAACGAGGGAGAGAGGGTGGTGAGAGTAAGACTACGCAGAGTTGGAGAGGGCGGCCGGGGCTGCCTGAGGAAGAAAAAGGACCGCTCCCGACCAGGCCTAGCGCCATTCTTCTTCCGGGCGAAACAGTCACCACTACTCCGTACTGTGGGTAGTGAGGGTAAAAAAGAAAAAAGAAAAAAAGGGAAAAAAAAAAAAAAGAAAAGAAAAGTGGGGTTTAAGGCCCAGTTCACTGCAAATCGAAGTTCCAAGTCGACCTTCGGTCGGGTTCTGGTCGGTTTGGTCAATTCACTTGTAGTCCACAAAAGTAAGACAAGACAGAATAGCTCGTGCAAAAGATGCAAAGATGCACAGGGCTATTTACAGAAAGCTCTAACTCTAACTACTTACACCATGCGCTCGATTACGACGATTGCTGCTATTCTCATTGAGATGGTGGTTCTATTATTATGATTTAGCATGTCTCCTGTTCACTCAGGGCTGCTGCGCCTCGCCACCGCGCCTGAAGAGTGCTACTGCTAGTTACTGCTTTTGCCTGTAACAGACTAACAACCCAACAAAGTGGACACTACCCAAGTAAGGTACAGAACACCACAACTCAAAAAGAGCTACTCGTACTGTAGTTTTGCACCTGGGGACGGTCGGTAGAACTGGCCCTAATTCAATTGATCTTCAAGACTAGCGAGCCTGGATCGCTCTGGTCACTCTCAACTTCTCAACTACCGATGTATTATTAGTTTTCTGGAAGAACTTAACAACTTGACGTGAGGGAAGATAGAAACTCGAGTCGACCAAAGTGCAACATCTCCCCCTCCAGTGTCGTCAGAGGCGCTTCCCAAGACCAACTGACAGACGCTTTTTTCTGACTCCTGGCGATCTGACTTGTCGACGGATAGAGATTCAAGTCTTCTCCCACCTCCCACTCAATAGACTTTACTTCTCGCCAAATAACCCGGTAGGATGGAACGGTCAGGGACGAGAAATCCGTCTATCATCCTCTTGGGGTAACAATCGCCTTGACTCGGACGAGGTTCAGGCGGAACAAGGGACGGTCGAAGAACCAAAGGGGTAAAGTGGGAAATGATAACACCCAAACCAGGCTATCAACCACTGTTTTCGATGGGGGGAGGAGAGGGGCAAACTAAGGCACCCTTCCACTCAGCAGCCAAACTCAGCAGCAACAGAAAGAAGCAAGCAGGTTCTTAGGCTTTTTCAGCAACAAGGGATTGGTACACAATACAGTACAAGTGGAACCACAAGAACTGCCGAAGCCGATTAGTTCGAAAGATGGTGCAGTGCCTGGCACGGAAAACTCTATCTGGCCGAATTCGGAACCGCGGGTGTGAACCCTTGATTGGCATCCAATGCTAGGATCAGCGCACATTGCATCATGACCCTCTGTCTCTCACCAAGACTGGAGAGACGCCGACCGGCCATTATATCACCGGTATGAGTGAAAACGTCCCATTGACTGGCCTGCCTGCTTGCATGTTTGATCTGAAAACAACCGAGTTTAATCTTCTGACCGACGACGCGATTGATACCTTCCACACGTGGCTCGGGCGTTCCCCTCTGGGCAGATACTACCGGCGACTCGGAGAGAGCTTGTGGCTCTGTGGGTTGTGGCTCGCTACCGTGCACGGGGTCTCAACGGGTGTGGCTTCAGGATCAGGAGACGACCCAGGGCTGGGGTCTATCGCTACCTTGTACTCAGTCAGGAACCAGTGTCTACATGCACGGATACCTTTTCTGCGGAGAGGAAAAAAGAACCATAGGGAGATGGCAGTCCAGAGTCTACTTCTTCTTCAGTACTGGTCAGACATTAACCTAGAACTGCACCAGTCTTTCCGCGAGCAAGGCATAGTCAAATAGACAAGGTTGCAACATCGAAAAAGCCTCTGTTGATCCAGAGCAGAGGCCTAGGGTGGGCTATGCTCAAAAGCAGATACCGCTTCTCCTCTGCTCCGAGCACTCAGGCCTAAACCACTTCTTCGAATGAGTCAAACGGAGGACTCTCTGATTTCGCGTATTGCGTCTCCGTGACTTGAAATCCTGCCTAGGATGTATTCAAGGGGAGATGATGTTTAATCTGAATCTACTTTAGTTACTTGGAGCTATCCAGCCAGCTCTTGCGTTAATCTCCGAGGGGAGAGGTTGGGATCAAAACTGACTTCAGGTGATTCAGATTAAGTTTGAATATGATGAAGTCCGCCTACAAGGGTGTGACTAGAGCAACAAAAGATCTGAATGTAGCTATATGATTCGTGATTCGACGATAACAGCACCTAGTGCTTGGAAGGATAACCCCTGTCAGCTACACTCCGGAGAAGACGTCGTATGCATGTTCGGGCTAAGCACTATATCTCGTTGTTTTCAAGATTATATTCTCGGTGACTGGTATCAAGTGCCAACAACTCAGATTCCAATTGTGAGAGCTTTCGTACAATGAACATCGAATGCCACGATGATCATCTTTGATGCGGCAGATTCCGGGACCAGTGCCGTGCCTACTCCGTACTTGAGGTACCTAGTGTATGCACGTCAAATTGCCCACTAAGCGGCATTGGCAATCCTATCTGCGAGTAGCAGGCACAAAAGTGTATGGCTGGAAAAGCCCGGTGTAGATTATTTGTCCTCCTATCAGACTGGTTGGCAGCCCTTCGAAGCCTTGACACACTGTGAAGGCGCACCGAGGTAACACACCAACAGTGGATCAGATGGTGGGGACTTCTGGCAAAGATTTGGCCAGTCCCGATGTACAGTTGACTCTAACCCAAGACGACTGACAACAATCCTGAGCTTAACTCTGGTACGCTTTTGACCATAGAGGAATGAGAACAATCTGACGGGCTCTAATAGGTCGAAACACAGGTGGACTGATAACGCGGCGGGATACATGTTGCGAGTCGCGACTAATCCTCGCGATGAGTAGGTATGCTCATGCATCTCCACCGGCTTCAGATACCCTTTTCCCTGAGTACCCTTAGATGGCCGCGGGGGAAGGGAGGGTATTTGACTATCGAGTGAACCTAGACGAGATCGGAATGAATGACCCGTGAGGATTTTTGGATCTTTATCATCCAAGTCACCATCATAACAGCACGTGTGGACCAAAAGATGATGATAAAATCATATATGCTTTGTTTTAGCGATCCAGATCAACCAGCATGTTTTCTGCATGGTATCGTGTGCACTGTGCAGCCTGGAGCTTGGCTGGCCTAGTAGGATGGGTGTGTGTGGATCGAACATAGGGCTGCCCCTCATGGTTTGCATCGGGACTGAACTCCCAATTCAGTTCTAGAACAGCCCACGGTAACTGCACCAAATACGTACTGGAGTTGATCCAAACCAGAGATACACAGTACGGGTACTCCGTACTCTGTAGGTACTAGATGCCAGCAGTTTCCTTTTCAGTGGCTGGACAATTTGTGATTTCTTCTAAGCCGGCAGGATCCGTCAGGACTTTTCTTCCTAGAGATTCGTTGATCGAAGAACCAAACGTTTGCTTTTGCATCATACTGGGTCCCAGAAATCCCGAACCACAAACCAAGTCCGCATTAGGTGGTTCTCTTCTTGCGCGAGCAAGTCTTGCTCCTATTCTAGACCTACCATGAGTAGTCTTCCCTCCTGCCCTCATTATCCACTCTTAATTCCCACTGCTCTTGATACTTGCATTGCGATAGATCGGAAAGATGCCATTGCTCGGTCTACGGCGTGACTCTTAGTCCGCGGGAAATTGCCTCACAAGGACCAAACATAGTAGACCTACTTGCCGCCAATTGATTGACACCTTATCACTAAAAAGGGACATGTTCAGCTATTTGAATATGCTTGGCCCTTGATATGGTCGGAAAGTCAGCATGACAGGTGCATCTGGAAACAAGACTTTTCTCCATGGAGGCCTGAAACGAGGGAGTGGGGCCGTTAGTTATCGCATCGCACTTGGTCAGCGCTTACTCCAGAATTACGGAGTAAGCTCGGGCTCTCGCCATAACAGAGACCACCTATAACGTCATGCATGCTCGGTACTCTCGATTATGCAATGGAGAGACTGAACATGCCTTCCAGCCTGCTGTGCAATCGTACCATGTACTTCCCATGAATCGTGGCCCGTCAGTTGTGTGGTACCGGGTTACTGCCTAATCCTAGCCTAGCAAGATTCGTCTGGTCACAATTCCGGACACTGACATCTGCATCTACCGTCACGGCTGTCTTTTGAGAGCTAGGATATCAGCCAATTTTACTGGCCCCTTTTGCCCCCAGCCTTCTGCTCCACTCTGAACTGCCGGTCGAACACGCAAGTACCAGGCCCATGCACGCCTGTCCAGTTCGTCCCCGGTAAGACTGGAGGCCCAGGACTGGCAGAGAATGTCAATGGCGCGTAAGAGGTGCGCGAGGCATTTCTCCCTTTCTGCTTCAACTCTGGAAGCATTCTTTGTGGCTGTACTGCGGGACGGTACGTCTTCAGCAGGAGCTTTGGCGAATGCCTTGTGCAAGTATGAGCGTGCTGAGTCCGGGGTGAATATAGGCAAAGGCTTATCCGCTTTCACCTCCTGATTTGAGCCCTGAGCTTTTCGCAAGGCCTCCGTATCAATTCCCCAAAGTGAAGGCACCTTGTTTGATTCGTCCTGAGATGCTTGCCCCAAAACGTCATCAGAGACGACAGGAGTGTCTGCATCCGGCCCTGCGCCTTTCATCGGCGGCTGTCCCTCTCTTGACTCGTAATCCCATCTCTTTAGCACTTTCACCTCTCTACCTAAAACCTTCACCACTGGCTGACCCTCTCCCCATCCTTCTGCTTCCGCGGAGGGTCCACTTTCGATGCCCAGGCTGACGGCCTTGGAGCGACTATTAGCGCTAACCACGGCCTGAGCAAGGCTGAGTCTGCTAGAGATTGGCTGCTCGGGCATTGTATATCTCAGAACACAAACAGCAAAGGCAAGCACTAATGGTGCTCGGTTTGTGAAAAGAATAATGCTCGATAACTCCTCTTCTGAGGTGGTTGTCATGGGCAGAGCAAGTGCGCATTCTTTCGTAAAAGGGCTGCTGGATTCTCCAGTATCAAACCTTTTGGTCTTCTTTGACGGAGCTCCAGTGTCATCTGCAGATGAGCCTCGCTTTTTGCACAGTCTTTTTGCGGCGTTCATGACTTGTTTTGCCACTTTATCATCCTTGAGGATGTCTTGGAGGACTTTTGGTTCTGACTTAGAGATCTGTTCGGGACTGTGCGATTATCAGATCGACCAGCATGTTGAATCAAAGTATCTCAATATATCATACGTGGTTAGGCCCGCTTTCTGCAATTCCATGATTTTACCCATCGCGGACGCAAGTGGGACTTTAGCATCCTGTGACAGGAAGCGAAGTAGAGCCTGAACCTGAGCAGCAGCCATTGTAAACAAGACGTATAGCACGATGAAATAAAAGATGAGGAGGTTGGTCTCAAGAAGTCGCAAGAAAGGTGGGAGAATAGATGCTCCGCTGAGGATAGAACATCAATGACGGCGGGCCTTTCCAAAGCATATTTCATGCCTGAGGCAACAACTTGTGAGTCTCCCGTCTCCGCTCCGATCAGCTTCCACCCGCAAGTTGAGCTCACTCCGCGCTTCCTCTTGTTGTTGTATCAACTTCCCGTGGTCTCCGCAACAAGGAACTCTGCTGCAACTGCAGCTTCGTCACCATGTCGGACGATTCGAAACCGAAAGGCTTCCCCGATATCTCAGCCAAACTGTCAGCAATTCCCAAGAAATCGCTCTTCGAACGCCAGAAAGCCGAAGCCGAAGCCAAACGAGCCCGCGAGCAAGCCGAAACTGCGGCTGTTTACGAGGACTTTGTCAAGTCATTTGAGGATGATTCGCACGGCGGACCCGGATACTCTGCTGATGGACGACCGAATCGCTTTCCCCAGAAGACCCAGGGGTTCGGCGGTGGCCCTGGGAGACGACACTTTACCAGCTCTGGTCCGCGCCTGAGCGGCCCTGGCACTCTGGGGCCCCCTCCACCGTCGCTAAGAAAGCGCAATCACGAAGGCTTCCCGCCGCCACACCGAAATCGAGACACAGCGCAGGGTATTCTAGGCTTTGATAGAACCGGTCCTGGCCCGTCGGCTGCCGCGTCTGCGTTCCGCACGTCCGACGATGAGGATGAGGCGACTGCTGATGCGAAGGAGGCGGAGAGGGCGGCGGCTAAGCCGACTCTTTATTTAGCCTCATTACCTCCGGGGACGTCCCCGTCGGTGATCAAGTCGATTATCCCGTCGGTGTTGACGGTGGACAACGTCAAGGTACTGCGTTCGACTGGTCAACAGGCTCCGACCGATCGCAAGTCGATCGCTGCTATCGTGACACTGGCAAATGAGTCTGCAGCGTCGGACATTGATAGCACAGTCAGCGCTCTCCAGAATAAGTATCTGGGTTGGGGATACTATCTGTCCATATCGAGGCATCTGTCCTCTGCGGCTATTGGTTCAACGATGCCGGTTACCGTCAGTCTGTCTTCGACCAGCTCGCTACCATTCGGGGCCAAGTCGATCCAGCCAGACTTTCCCGGACGCCTTAATCGGGCTCCCCCTCCTGGGATGCACCGCGGTGGCTTTGCGCCGCCGACATCGTATAATCCTGCCTATGGGCGCAGTGGCCCAGTGACACAGGTTGAAGTGAAAGCACCGGCCGATCTTAAGCAGCTACGATTGATACATAAGACGCTGGAGAATCTCCTTAGCTACGGCCCTGAATTCGAGGCATTGCTAATGAGTAGACCCGAGGTTCAGAGGGACGAGAAATGGGCTTGGATATGGAACGCGCGAAGCGCTGGTGGTGTCTACTATCGTTGGAAGTTATGGGAGGTTTTGACTAATAGTCGACCGACCGGGGGTCGACGGGGACGATCACAACCCCAAAGCTCATCGCTTCTCTTTGAGGGAGGTGCCAACTGGGTCCCGCCTGAGGCCCATATCAAATTCGAATACATTACTCAAATGGACGAGTTCGTGACGGACGACGATTACGATTCTTCTGACGAAGAGATGTCGGATAATGAAGATGAGAGACGGGTTGCTAGTGGAGCGCCGCAAGCGGAAGGCCCGGGAGCTGCTAACGAAGGGCTGGGGTACATGAATCCTCTTCAAAAAGCCAAGCTGACCCACCTGATCGCACGACTGCCAACCACTCATGCGAAACTACGCAAAGGAGATGTTGCTCGTGTTACTGCTTTCGCTATTGAACATGCCGGGGCAGGGGCTGAGGAGGTAGTGGAGATGATTGTTGCTAATATCATCAAACCTTATGCTTTCACTGGGGCTAATCCGGACCGTGAAGCAGAGCAGGGGCTTGCTCGTAAAGAGCAGTTCGGAGAAACAGGCAATGAAGCTGCGACCGAAGATGGACGGGCTCCCTCAAAAACCCTGGACTTATCGTCTGCGAAGTTGGTTGGTTTATATCTTGTCTCCGACATTCTCTCGTCATCTGCTACAAGTGGTGTACGCCATGCATGGCGATATAGACAGCTTTTTGAGTCAGCCCTGAAGACGCAGAAAGTCTTCGAGCATCTTGGTAGATTAGAGAAAGAGTTGGGCTGGGGCAGGTTAAAGGCCGAAAAGTGGAAGCGCAGCGTTGGCTCGCTGCTTAACTTATGGGAGGGTTGGTGCGTGTTCCCGCAATCGAGCCAGGAGCATTTCTTCCAGATCTTCGAGAAACCACCCCTCACGGAAGAAGAGCTACGAGAAGAGAGAGAAAAGGCCGAAGCCGAACGAGCTGCGAGCGCGTTCTCCAAGAACAAGAACCGCTGGAAGGCAGTCGACGAGGATTCAGCTTCTGGAAAGTTCGATCCCGGTCGCGCTGCGGCAGCCGAACCAGATCGCATGGACATTGATCAGGTTCAACTTGACTCTGCAGGGCTACTGAATATGGACGAAGTTTCAATGAGCGATATTGACGGCGAGCCAATGGAGGACAGTGACCTGGATGTATCGGATGGTGAGCCATTGGAGGAAGACCCTCTTGAGGAGGAGAGCGAGTCGAACAACCAGCCGCCTGAGCAAGTTGCTGAAGCGGTAGCCCAAACTAAGCCTCAGCCTCCAGTGCGCAAACCGCGGCCTAAAGCAGAGGACATGTTCGCAGACTCGGACTCAGAGTGATTTTAGCATCTCAACAGGGTCGCGAATTACCATCAGTAACCCACATACTTCATAAGAGTTCAGCGAGCGTGTATGACACGATTTGACATGGCATTATTCGACTGAGTACTGGACTGTACAGTACATACGGGGGTAATCAATCAATGTAGCACGAAGTCCCCGATGGATGCCTGAAACATGTTAAGGCAGAAATATCCCGAATGGGTAAGGAGTGGAAGGCTGGCCCCACAAACCCCTCGGGATGGAAAGACTTTCGGTGTTGATATCAACCTCGTCCTCATCTCTTCCTCTCGGTCCTATTCTATTGTCTCCTCAACTCAGATCTTTATTTCTCAACGTCTCTCTTGCTTTCGCAGGCTCACGATCATCAAAATGGGTAAGTAATTCATCTCTCTTCTCCCTGGGCAATTCTTGTCTCCTGCTCATTTCCTGTCAATGTTTTGTTGCCCCTCCCTGAGGCTCTCCCGGGAGAACCCCTCCATACCCGGCTGCCAATTTGCACCTAAAATACCAGCAAAGAGACTAATGTGATGCGCAATCAATGTCTAGCTTTCCAAAACATTGCCGGTATGTCGCGACCCGCTCACCTATTGTCGCGAATTTCAGCCCTGCTGTGACGCAACCGATGAACCTGCAGTCTAACTGCGGCCCACTAGAGCAATTTGTCCAGTTCTACTACAACACCTTTGACGCCGACCGTTCAAACCTGGCTGGACTCTACGTATGTCGCGCATATCACGCTGTTGACATGCCACGACTAACGCATAAACTGTGAATCCATAGCGTGACCAGTCTATGCTTACCTTCGAGACCAGCTCCGTTCAGGGTGTTGGCAGCATCGTTGAGAAGCTGACTGTGAGTTCCCTTGAACAGACAACTCATTACAAATGGAGAAATCATCTGGTTGACTAAACACGCCATGTGATTTGTCTCGTTCCACAGAGCCTCCCCTTCCAGAAGGTCGTTCACAGAGTCTCCACCCTCGACGCCCAGCCTTCCAGCAATGAGGGTAGCATCCTTGTCATGGTCACCGGCGCTCTTCTGGTATAGTCATCCCCGAGCTTCAGCATGGCTAGATGCCATGAATGCAGCCCCAGTGGAACGGCTGGACCCGCTAACCACTCTGACTCTTGAACAGGTCGATGAGGAGCAGAACCCCATGAACTACACTCAGAGCTTCAACCTCTGCCCCGACGGCTCTGGCAGCTACTATGTCCAGAACGACATCTTCCGCCTGATCTACAACGCATAAATGGCCTGTCATTTGTATATACAAAGCGTTGCGAAGGAAAGAGGAATAGCGGGTCCGGCTACGGCTTGCGGGCGATGATTTATTTTTCCTTCTTTCTCACAGAGAGAAGGAACCGGTCATAGCCGGCAGTTATCCCTTTTTGAAACGAAGATAATGAATCAAAGTCAACTTTCAATGTCGATTCAGAGAGCAAGAGGGGGTTTTTGGGGCCTCATCTTGATTGTGTCATCCGCCACCAGGTCAATCGACCAATCTATCTGGGTTTAGCGCGGTCATGCCGAGAGAAATGCCCTCTCCTCCTCTCTGCCTCGCTGCGAGAAGCTTTCCTGCTAGACTTGCTATCATCCCTTGTTTTTGCTTGCATCAGCGAACGCTTTGATCGATAGTGTATGGGCACATGTAGGACACGGTATTTCTTCTAGGTTATGCATGGCATTTGCTATACCTGTCCTCTGCTCCACTGTTCTTGTCCAGTGCGTGGTTAAATCAAAGTAAGATAGCTAGGTAGGATGTCCATCAGCACCCTTCCGTCCGTTTTTCACAAAGTCAAAACTTGGAAGATCAACTCCTCAGCGCCAATGGAAAGTTGGAGGTAACGCCGACGGTAGCGTCACGCAATGCGATTCACTCTGTCTAAGCTACAAGTTCTCGCCACATGGTAAACACCAGACATTCTACACAGTATTTTTCGGACTCATGTAAGCTATCCCCCGCCCGATATAAGATGAGCGTATATGCACGAACGCCATTCAGCACAGACAATTACAGTAGCCTTTAAAAAAAGCCCTTGGAGCATGGTGTTGACCCAGAGATCTTATATATCCTTGATTTCTAAACTGTGTCCAAAGTGTCGAGTTATACCAAGAGATGAGCTGAGATGAGAAGATAGAGGGATGAAGGAGAGAGAAAGAGAGACGCACTCGCTCCTGCGAAGGTTCTACCTTACCTTCCCAGAAGCGGCGTTTCTTCAGATGGCTGATCCCGCGCCTGACCCTCCTCTTCGTCTTCAGCTGCAGCTGCAGCTGCCACACCACGGCTCGATACCCCGTCAGTCGCGGGGTCCTTGGTGACAGCATCGCCGTCCTCGTCATGGCTGTGTCCCTTTTCGGGACCGAGGAACTCGAACCATACGCCCAGGCCTAGCAAGGTTCCCTGCAGACACGCCGTCACGATCAACACCCCCCAGGTACTCCATCCGGCGCGACCCAGCCGCGCCGCCAGACTCCCCGCCCACACGAGACTGCCTGGCGTCTGAATGCACATCATGGGAATGCTGAGGCTGCCGACGCAGCGCAGGCGCACCGTGGTATAGATCTGGGGGAAGTACTGGACCGAGGCGAGGAGGGCGGCGAGTACACCGCAGAAGTTGGACCAGGATTGCAGGGCCTCGGGCCGGCGGAGCCCGACGGCCAGGGTGGTGATGAGCATGACGAGCGCGTGCAGGATGCAGATCCCCGCGACGGTCAGGGCGGTGCGGTAGGTTGGGGTGTCTGGTCGGTGGCTGTGGTGCTGGTTATGGTGGCGGGGGAAGTAGAGTACGAAAAGAAAGAGGCTGTTATTTTTGGATTTGTCGGTTAGTCGATTAGGTCGTGGAAAGGAGGGAAAAGAGGGCTTCGGTTTTAGCTGGTTGGCTTTACTCACATCAGGAAGAAACAGAGGCATTGCGTTCCGACCTGGAGAATCCCTAGAAGGGCGGAGAAACAACCGAGTCCGCTGATCTGCTTGCAGCACGACATGTCGTGGAGACTCTGTTGTTGCGAGACGACATTGGCGAGGGCGGATGAGCCGGAGGTCGTGCCTAGGAGGACGAAGTAGGGGGATATTCCAAAGGAGGATCTGAGGGAGATGATGCGGATGTGTTGGGGGAGGTAGGACAGGAGGATGCCAAAGACGATTAGACTGGGTGGCTTTGGGTCAGTTTGAGTTCTTGTTGCTGGGGTGCAGGGAGGGAACGTACATAGACAGGATGAAGTTCTTGTAGTCGGGGGAGTCCAGCTGCCCGCATTGTAGGTTGAGTGAGCTCATCTTGGTGTGAGGTGATGAATCTAGAATTGGGTTGTGTACTAGGGAGAGGACGAAAGACTGGAGCTAGACAGCGATGAGCGGTCTATGAGCCCGACGCATAGAAGCAGGGAGACAGAATTCTGAGATTCTCAAGCCGAATGTGTCGATCCAGCGCACACATGTAGGGGAACAAACAAGCCAGTGAAAGATGAGTTGTCACTGGTGGATTGCCTCAAGCAGTAGTAGACAGTACCTCTAAGAGAAGTTAGTAGAGACGTCGGACTTATGCTTCAATGCTTCCCTTATCGGTCTCCGCATCCTATCCCAAAGCAGCTAGTGGGAGATCATGTGCCTTGCATTGCAAGTACGAAGTACGGATAATACGAAGTAGATTCAATAAGAATAACACAACCATCGAAGGATCCAGATACTATCATTTACAGGTCATTCTTTCATTGCTGACCCCCGGACTCAAAGAATGCAAACAGCCGAAGGCGCGCCCAGACGCCTCTGCCGACCGACCATGGGCCACCCATTCATCGATGACGCCAGCCGTGGATTGAGGGACAGCAACAGCAACCACATCAATACGTCACTCGGCGATCATCTCAGCGCCGCCTCCCTGATTCCATCCACAGCTCTTTCTTTCTCGCGAGACAATAAATATTTCCTCATCCCTGGTCCTTATTTCTTCCCAATCTCCTCCCATCAACAATCACCGTTATCATTAACGACAGTAAGTGGCTCACTCATCAACGAAAGCTGGAGAGAGGAAACGAGACGAAGGCAGCGATAAGCTAATCTCACACGTCTCTCATCGATAAGACTGATACGGCTATAATCTCGAAAATACCTACCATTTAGCCATAATGAAGCTTCATTTGGCTTTTTGCCTAGTCTTTGTACTGGCAACCGCCGAAGCCGTTGGTGCTTCAAGCTGGTTTAGCAAGGCTGGTATGTTCGAGTCGAACTTCCTGCACCATTCACTCGCTAATACATCTCGGTAGTATACAACAAGTGGCACGAAACTGAGTTGGAAAGATGGCTTGCCGACCACGGTACGTTAGCCCTCTTAGCTTTCTGAGGAGTTCAATTCTGACGATACTTCCAGACATTCCGTATCCCTCGCCGGCTGATCGCAAGGATCTCGAGTCCTTGGTGAAGACAAACTGGGATGCTAAGGTTCAGAAGCCGCTGGGACAAACTGCCGAACACTCTCAGGATCACTGGCACAACGCCAAGGAATGGCTCTTTGACACGTATGTAAAGTGTGACACCACATCCCTGGCCTTGTCACTGACATTCATCCAGCTGGTCGGACTCTCAGCTCAAGGCCTTCCTTGACCGTCATGGCATTCCTGCTCCTCAGCCTCGCAAGCGTGATACTCTTCTTAAGACTGTCCGCGAAAACTACGAAACCGTTGCTCAGAAGCTCGGTGAAGCTGTCTCCTACCCTGGTAACTGGGTTTATTCTCAATGGTCTGAATCCGACCTGAAGGAGTGGCTTGATGAGCGGGGCTGGCCTGTTCCCCAGCCCTCCACTCGCGACCGGCTCATCGCTACTGTTCGTCGTAACGCTAGACTTGCAGGACTGCAGGCTAAGGCCATCGCTGCTTCCGCCTCTGCTTCCGCAGACAAGGCTCAGGCTACCTTGAGCGAGGCTTTGTTCAATGCTTGGTCTGACTCCGAACTGAAGAAGTTCCTCGATGAGCATGGAGTGAAGGTTCCTCAGGGATCCAAGCGCAATGAGCTCGTGGCTCTGGCAAGAAAGCACCGTGCCTCCCTGGTCAGCCAGGCCTCGACTGCTGCTTCAACCGCTTCTGCAAGCCTCTCCTCCACGGCTAGCGAAGTCATCGGCGCCGCCACCACCAAGGCTGGCAACGAGTACGCCCGTGCAACCGATGCCGCTCAATACAAGGGTCAGCAGGCCTTTGACACTCTGATCGAATCTTGGTCCGATTCTCGTCTTAAGGCCTACCTTGATGCCCGCGGTGTTCCCGTGCCTCAGAACGGTAAGCGCGATGAGCTCCTGGCACGGGTCCGCCTCCACTCCCACAAGGCTGCCAATGGCTGGAATGCCTGGACTTTTGACACTTGGGACACCGACCACCTGAAGAAGTACCTGGCTTCTATGAATGCCAAGGCCGCCCACCGTGCCGACATCACCCGTGATGAGCTGGTCAAGCAGGCACAGGACACGTACGCCCAGGCCTCCAAGGCTGGCGGCGACCAGCTGGCGTCTGCGACCGCCTACATGGCTCAAGCTACCGACGTTGCCAAGGGCTCTGCCTTTGACTCTTGGTCTCACTCCGATCTCAAGGCTTATCTTGACTCTTATGGCATTCCCGTCTACCAGGGCTCCAGCATCAACGAACTCAAGGCCGCGGCCCGCCGCAATGCCGAGTATTTCAGATACGGAACCTCAAGCCCTCAGGGTACGATCTTTGCCAAGCTCCAAGAAAAGCTTTCGGATGTTTCCCAGTGGGTTTGGGAGCAGGTGAAGGTCGGAGCCGCCAGTGGCAGAGCCCACGGCCAGGAAGCTGCTGAAAAGGCTTCTGAGGTTGCGAAGGAGCAGGCCAAGACACAGGGCTTTAAGGCCGCCGACAAAATAAAGACCAAGGGCGCTGAGGCTTCTGCAAGCCTGCGCAAGGAGTTGTAGAATGTGATCTTTTGCGATCTGTTTGTGGTTTACAAAGCTTTGTTTAGGGTTTGGCGGGTGCTGGTGGGACATGATCTTATGACTTAACGTAATCGTTATTTATCTGCTGCCAAAATCGTATCGAAAATACTTTTCTACTTGTTTCTTACCAACGCTTTTCTTCGTTCACGATAAACGAAGATTTTATCGAAGATGACCTGAAAAGAAAAATTCGCCGAGTAAACGAGACAGTTTAGAATGACCATAAAATCATAACTCATCCAGCCAAGTAGTGCCAACACCTTATTCTCCACACGACTCTTGAAACCGCCTAGAATTTTCAACTTCAGTCTTCCGTCCGCAGTAGCCGCCATAGGTTGTCTTCCTCTCCCAGAGATCCCTGGCCCTCTCAAACTACTATTCCATTCCCACGCATCCTTGACTCAGGCACCCTCCTCTCCCTCAGCCACCAGTTTCCCCACAACCAGATACTTCTCTGAGAACCGCTCCTCCCACGACTGCAGATTCTCTAGCTGCTCCGCATCCAGATCCTCCAGCTTATCCAGCGGACCCTTCAGATCCTTGGTCAACATCTCCGCATCGAAGCTCTGGCACGCGAGACCCCGGGAAGCGTCCCGGCCGGCGAAGTTCTCGTAGGGTCCACCCTATAATTTTGGTTTTTTTCACGAACTGATTAGCTCATCCGAGCGGAAACGAAGGGCAGGCCTAGGCGAGGGGGAGGGAATGTTCTTCAGGGGATGTAACTTACGGGTCCATAGAAGTTACGACCGGGCGTCACGTCGAAGACCCGTCCGCGCACGGCTAGGTAGACAGGTTGATCGCCGGTGCCGTTGTAAGGGAGGAGGGTAGTCGGGGTGAAGGTGCGGAAGACGACGGGTGGGGGCGCCTTGGGGAGGGAGACGGGGGCTTTAGGACGGAGTTGGAGGTAGACGAGGATGATGAAGAGGGTGAGAAGAATGAGGTTGATGGGGGAGGCGATTGTCATTCTGATTGTTTGGGGAGGGATGTTAGTAGGTAGGTAGTTTAGTTGGTCTGGGGAGTGTCAGCTTCGAAGCTCCAGCTGGGGGTTACTGACACTTCGGCGGGTGGGCTAGTTGCCCCGTCTACTTAAGAATTTAGTGCTTGTTTGATGAATATGGGGACTTAGGGGTTAGAGGAGCTTACCTGTGCTGGACATTTCGATAGTAGTTGTGGTGTTGGGTTGAAGGGGAGAATGTCACTTGGGTACTTATCGAGGGATGAATGGGATTGTTGAGTGGAGCTGGGATGGATTAATGGCCGAGGATGACGGTCGGGACGGTGTATGACGGCAATTACAGTGATGGCAGAAGCTGAAGCCTCTAGCCAATCAAAGTCATATCTTAGTGTGCGGAGAACCAAGCCGGAGCCACGGGCTGCTATTCGTGAAGCCAAAGGCGGTAGATGCGGAAGCGCGATTCGGTGCCGTTGGATCGTGCCTTGGGATGATTCCCGCAGATTCGATCACTTCCAATCTTGGAGGTATTTAGTAGGACTACTACAGTATCTTCTTGTTCGTACTAATGTGGTTATGAATGGCTGTGAGAGGATCTTCGTTCCGCACAAGATGAGCTGATCGTTTCTATAATATACGGAGTAAAGCTTCAATGGCACGCGAACAAGCCTATTCTCTGCAGCGATCCGCATTCCTGAGATTGCAACGGAGTTCGAAATGCGCGCGAGTCTCGACCCTCCGCGAGCTCTGAGCTCCTATAATTAAACCAATCTATTCTGAAACATCCCTCTCGTCGCTTTGCCAATTTCCCACTGCTGTCAGTCCACTAGTTCGTCAGTTATTCTTGGGCTAGCTCCCGCAATCCTCACACGGTCGACCCGGCTTGGGTGGCATACCAATGCACGAGGGGCAAGTCAGTAACCTCCGCGGCTCTCCCAAAGCGGTCTTGTTTTTGTTACTGCCTTGTGTGTTGCTCCGCTGGCTGTTCGTCGTTCTCTTCTCTTCCAATCCTTTACCCACTTCTCATTGCTTTTGTCCCTCTTTCTTGTAATCTCTTTCATTTATTTTAGTGCCTGGTTGCGCGCACTCATTTTCTTCTAGATTGGATTATCTATCTAAAAATCTCTCTTTACCTTCCTTTGTCTTCTACTCTCCGTTGTGGTGGACTGATTCTTTTGTGAATGACGTGCCGGCACGCCTGTCGCATCACTTAATAAACCTGAACTTAACTGCCTGAACCTTGGTCACATTGCTTATTACATCTTACTCAACCGTTCCACTCTAACCACCGACATACATACATCGATCTTCACGTTTTCATCTGTTCAAATCGGTTGAATTAATTGCTCAGCAGCCCGACGTTGGCCCAGAGTGGCCTTATCGAATACCGAGCCAAAGATTATAGTCCTCGCTCGCACCGTTGACAGGAACGTGACAAGCAAACTGGTTGATTCCCGAGCTACAGCATCCGCCTTGAGGGTTTGCAGTCAGAATGTGGGGGAAGAATCCTTTTCATCGATCGCGGAAGCCGGTCATCGGAAATCCCACCTTGATCGACAAGACGCTGGACGATACTGTTTATCAATCCTGGTCCCGTGCCCCCGGCTCTCAGAGCACCGATAAACGTTCCCTGGCTTCTCGAGGGTGAGTAGAAGCAGTTGAGCCGCAGTCGCATCCCGTTTCCTAAAGTATACTTTGCTTGCTAACCCGTTCTAGCAACCAAGCGAACTCGCTCGTTCCTACTCAACACCCGTACTCAGATCGCAGGGCCGTTTCTTCATCCAAAGCCCCAAGCATCGCTCCCAGCATCGCTTCTGACGATCTATTTGATCATCGCTCGGTCAGCTTAACGGATCTGCCTCTCCAGACAGGCAGCCTCGGCCACGATCTCAGTCGGCCCAGCAGTGTTGACATCTCCCCTCCCGACTCACCCATCTCCCTGAGCCGACCACCACTTAGTCGCGGAAGCTCCCGTGTCTCCCCCATAGAGGACGACTCCAAGCCGGATCTTGGCATCAACTCAATGGATAAGAAGGAAACCTCCAAATTCAACAGTCATCTGCCAGTGCGCACAGCTGCTGCTCGATCGGCCGACTGTTCACCCGCAACAAACCCGTCCTCGAAGGGATACGCAGCCAGGCAGGACAACTTTTCGAGAGGTTCGACGTCAAGCCATTCTGGCGGGTTTGGACAACAAATCTCCGGCAGTGTCTCATTCCGGACCGATATTGCCACGCCTCCGTCATCTAATGGTTCAACTGGTCTTGGATGGGGCACGGAAAGTGCCCGGAAACCGCCCTCGGAGCCACGCATGCGCGAGCCTTGGAAGGGACCCAGTGGACGATCGCCAATAGTGAATCCTATCCAAGAGCGGCCCAGAGGGAACACGATCCGTAGCTATGACCAAATGAGAGCACGCAATGGCTCAGCCTCCGACTTGGCAGCGTGTGGTATTATTCCTACTGTGGTGACCACAATTACGGCCGGGGATCCTCGACCAACGGACAGACATCATGGCACAAGCAGGAGCAACCCCCGTACTAGGACACCTGAAGCCCCCACTCCGACTATTCGTAGCAGCAACCGCGCACCACCTCGGGTTGAGCTCCCAGAACCGGAAGCGGACTGGGAATCCGCGTTGATGGACCTCAAATTGACCACCCACGAAATGGTTGAAGAACCTACAAGTCGCTTCAGCGCAACCACTTACGAACCTACAGAGATAGGCAGCTCGATAGGGAGCAGGCGCAACAGTATTGATACCGTTGCTGATACCGCATCTGTGTCCACGGAGTGTCAAATGTCCATCATGTCTCGAAGCAGACCAGTACCGAGCATAGTTGCTCCCGGGAAGAAGCCGACTAGGAAGCCCACACCTTCTCAAACCGCTGTGGAGGCGGAGACTGCCAAGGAATCCCCCACGATCACTCCGCAGCAACAGAACCAAAACCGTATCGAAGCGCTCGAAGCCCGCAAGGAGACCCTCGCTCGTCGCAAAGCAAATATCAACACGATCATCTATGAGTTGACTCAAGTGATTCAGCCGAGCTCTGTCGCCTACGACATGGCCGCCAGGGATGAGGTGAAGAAAACCGTTGCCAGTCTTGAAAGCGAACTTGCTGAAATCAGGAGGGAGGAGCATGAGATTGGCGTGAAGTTGCTCAAGGCTTGGAAGAAGCGCGATGAGCTTGACTGTTATGGTGGAGGCTCTGGCCTTTGGGTCAGTCGAGTAACCAGTTGAAGGTTGATTGAACCATTCGTTTTCCTTGCATCCTCATTTGCGCAAAAGAGCGCGTTGGGAATTCTTTCACTGTGAGCTCCATTCTTCGATCTACTCTCTTTACGACTGTGCCAATTGGGCTAGGTTTGTTGATTGCATGATGCCTTTCAGCGTTTCGTTTACCATTCGGCAGCATACAGCGGGTTTACTTCTACTTCTTTCATTCTGGCAAAGGCTGGTAGTCGGTCTTTGTTTAATCTGTGCGATGCGCGATGATACCCTGTTTGCTTGTTGGGAGATGCGAATTTCAGTCTGGGGCTCCGAGGCAGGTTTTCGTCGAAGTATTTCTGGATCTTCAAGGGACTGATCACACTTCGAAGTAATGTAGCAGTGAAATTTATCAGTGGGTGAAGAATGTGCGCTTAGTGTTGTAAATGCATCACGTAAAGTTGCTCAAATAGAATAGCGCGGAAGGCCAAGCGACTCCATCATTCTGCGCTTTTGGGTCATGGCTCGTGGTATAACATGAATGAATGCTCTTAATGCTCCGCGAATAATTTATTTCTTGCCAGACTTCTTGATACCCTGGGAGCCGGTGTTCAGGGGGCCCTTGCCCTTGGCCTTGGCCATCATCTCCTGCTTGGCCTTGGCATCTGCATGTGTGCAAAAGTTCATTAGTGACATCCTCACCCCAATCATATATATATGCAGACAGCTGCTAAAGAAGTAAACATATAGAACATACCGGCTCTCTGCTTCTCCTTGAAAGCGAGATCATCCTCATCGAGCTCCTTGCTTGCCTTCTTGGCCTGCTTGAGGGGCTTGACCTTGCCACCTAAACAAACGATCGAGTTAGGAACGGAAAGTAGGGTCGAAACGATGTAGAAGGCGCATACCTTCTCTGCTTTGGCCACCCATTGTGTGATATTGGTCTTGGTGATGGTTATAAGGAAAGGATATTGAGCGACAATGAATGCGTGTTGCGCAAAGAGGAGAAGAGGGGAAACGAAGGCGCAAAAAATCGTTGTCTTATCAGCGATTGTCCCGCAGGGAGCCGCTAATCTGGATCTAGTTAGGCGGGAAATCTCTCCCCATCCCTCACCGCCCTGGCACCAGCTCATCTCACCAACCTGCTTTCCCCCATCAGCCCCCATCAACTGCATTGACCTCATTTCTATTATCACCCCCAGCTCAGTCTCTTCGCTCAGCTACCCACCCTGTCGACATTCCAAATCAACCCCCGCGCGACTCTTTCTCTGGAACTGGGAGATAGCGATCCCCTCAATCTACACACACTGTCTTATGCTTGCTTAAAATTGGCAAGGGCCCGTGGCATTCTCAGCTGGTTGGACTTTCTCAATATATCCTCCCACGTTGATCGCGTCATCCAAACCATTCTTGGCTAACCGGAAGTCCTTCTTCCCTCTTCTCTGAAGCTGCGCGAAAGGCCGATTGTCTATTTTAGTCACACTTCGTTGAGAGAGCAGAAATCTCTTGGCAGACGCAAGATGGCATCACTCAGGTCGAGGTCTCCATCGATCCCTTCTGAGGGTGAGATCATCGAATCAGGTTCAGAGACGAAGGCAACTACAGCGCAACTTCCTCTTAATGGCAACCGTGTTGACCGTCCCACCAGAGCTAGTTCACCCGCCCCTAGATCTCCAGCTTCGTTGAGCAGATCGCCCCGCCACCGGAGGTCGAGGACCAGGACCAGATCGCCCTCCCGTACTCGTTCCCGCTCCCCTTACCGCGATCACAGGGGCTACAAACGTCGCCGGGACGATGACTATGATCGTGACTATGATTATGACGACAGACAATACCGATACGAGTCCTCCCGCCGCGGCGGTCCCCGATACGACGACAGCCGTTACACGGGTCGCGGCGGTCAATCGCACCGACGCGCCCGGCCCTACTATGACTACGATCGGGAAGAAAACTTCGGCCAGGGCCTCCGGTATAGCGACGAGTCGGACCGGCGCAGGGAGAAACGCGCCCGCACCCGCAGCCGCTCGCCGTTCCGCGAAGTCCGGAAACCAAAGCAATACTCCGGGGATGAGTGGGAAACCCAGAGAGGTGATAGCGTCGCATCTCGCGATCATAGAAGGAAGGCTTCTATTGAACAGTTAGTGAGCGAGCGGGGGAATTTTCCAGTCGTCGCTCGGGATTTAAAATCACATGCTGAAACTCAAAAACCTCAGGTGCAGCAAGCTATCAAAACTCCTAGTGTTCGCTTTGAAGGGTATGCCTATAGATTTAGCTTTCGTTGTGGAGAAATATACTTACAGTTAGGCAGTGTGAACGATGCACAAATGGCTGAGGCTCCGGAGGAGCAGCAGCCGCCTGCGGAACCTCTCGACGAAGCAGCCCAATTAGAAGCACGACGCAAACGGCGTGAAGCTATCCGCGCGAAATATCGTACTCAAGCTCCGCCGTTGCGTCTGCAGGCCCTCCAGATGGGCGATGGTATGGATTCAACGACACCAAGCGCCGACACGGCCGCTTCGGTTGCATCGAACGGCACTCCTTCCGGTAAGTCAAATCATCACTGCCGCAAGCTTTAATCATCTGACCCTCTATAGATGCCGGGCATTCGGCTCCTCAGACGCCTAATGAGATTTCAGATCCATTCCCTGCTGACTTCAAGGTTGACAAGGACAATGGTTCGCTTCATAATGATGCACCTGTAGATGGTGCTGACAAAGATGAAGTTTCCGCAGCAGACTACGATCCTACGATGGATATGAGAGCCGAAAAGGAAAAGCACGACACCCGCAGCTCAACTGAGGATGTCTCCGCGGCAGCCTATGATGAGACACAAACGACCAAGCAGGACATCTTACTCCCTGACGCAGACCATCCTCGGGCCCAACCCAAGGCGAAGGATCCTTACGATATGTTTGCAGAAGACGATGATGACGACATGTTCGCCGAAGATACGCAGGACACCGCGCAGCCTACACACGCCTCGGCCATGTCCGCCATCCCGCAGCCCAAAGAGCTGGATGTCAGTATGCTGGACAACTGGGACGATCCAGAGGGCTACTACAACGTGCGGCTTGGTGAGCTGATCAACGGGCGATATCATGTGCAGCAGAATCTGGGCAAGGGTATGTTTTCATCTGTGGTGCGTGCAACCGATTCGAAGACTGGGGGTCTGGTTGCAATCAAGATTATCCGACAGAATGATACCATGCGGAAAGCGGGCATGAAGGAAATCGGAATCTTGGAGCAGCTTCGCGAGGCAGATCCTGAAGACAAGAAACACGTCATCAGATTCGAGCGGCATTTCGAACACAAGGGCCATTTGTGTATGGTATTTGAAAACCTAGGCATGAATCTGCGCGAGCTCGTGAACAAGAAGGGTCGTGACACTGGGCTGAACCTTGCCGCCATCCGATTGTATGCGCAGCAAATTTTCTTGGGACTCAGCTTGTTTCGGAAGTGCAACATTCTTCACGCCGATCTGAAGCCCGACAATCTTCTGGTCAACGAGCACTACAACGTTCTCAAGGTCTGTGACCTGGGGTCGGCCTCCCCTGCGACGGAAAACGAGATAACGCCATACTTGGTCAGTCGGTTCTACCGGGCGCCGGAGATCATCCTGGGGATTCCGTACGATCACGCCATCGATGTGTGGTCGATTGGATGCACACTATTCGAGATCGCTACGGGCAAGATCCTTTTCACGGGGCGGAACAACAATCAGATGCTCCGGTCAATCATGGAATGTCGTGGCAAATATCCCCCGAAGCTGTTACGGCGCGGGTCGCTGACGCACATGCACTTTGATGAGATGTTGAATTTCCATAGCCAGGAGGAAGACAAGGTCACGCGTCGTCCGGTGGTACGGGTGGTGGATTTCAAGAAGCCGACGCGCGATCTGCGGACACGGTTGATGGGCAAGGGGACCCGTGGGATGACGGAGAGTGAGACAAAGGAGCTGACGTTGTTCTTGGACTTGCTGGAGCGTTGTCTCAACCTCAATCCAGAGAAACGATGCACGCCGGCGGAGGCCTTGCGGCATCCGTTCATCTCACGACCGAAGGTGTAGGTGGACGGTACGGGATCGGAGATGTTTGTACAAATTATGTCATCGTGGTACACTGCAGTACATATTTAGCAGTAATATCCCCAAGGTCTTAACCATGGTCTCTTTATGATTGATCAGCCTTGTGTGTAAAGTTTCAACATAGGCAGAAGTAAGGTAGATGATGACTCAATGGCCGTTTTCATCCAGTCCAGTGCCACCGGTGTATATTTAGAGTATGAGTACGGACGGAGTAGTCTTTCAGCGGCGCAGCAGCCACGCAACTGCGGGGGAGAGAGCCTGGGGGGTGATGGTGGTGGTGGCAACGCAACAGGTAACGAGGCACGGGAAAAAGAGGCTGGGGCTGGGCTGGGCTGGGCGGAGGGGCGAGGAGTGGAGGGGGGCTGTGCGTGTGGCAAGCCACTAGCCAGTAAGTAGCCTAAGTTCCCCCCGCTACAGTACCACTATCATCATTATCATCAACATCATCATCATCACTGTTGATTCTTTGGATTTATTTGGAAAAGGCTGGAATTCACCCGAGAGGGTGTCAACTTACAGCATGGGTACTGTGGAAGTGACCTATTGTTAGCAGTAATCTTGATGGTTTTCTAATCCTTTCAGTCCATCCTGACACCGGACTTTATTGCTTCTATCGCAAAACCTACACGAGAATTATAACATATACTATTCCGTCCATTCCACCGGACTGTAGTAGGAAAAGGTTGCAGATGCAGGTGGAAGGGTAGAAGCTGGAAAGAAGGTGGCTGTGCCATCATGAGCACCGTAGTCGTACCACGGTACATATTCTGCTAGCTGCGTAGTTTGTACGGCAGATTGGTAGGAGAGGTGCTGTGCCATTCATCCATTGTTGAGGCTGTTGAGCGTCGTGACCACTGTCTGTGTGATGTATATTTGTTTGTTTGTGTTTGAGAGAGAGAGAGAGGGGGGGGGGTGAACACATAAGGCTGTGTGCATTCTTCTGATCAGCTTTACCAGTGAACTATAGTTATATACAACTAGGTCACTTACTTACGATGTAAGTTTTGATATAAGTTAGGTGCTCCGTACCCCTTGTCCTAGTTAGCTGAGTGTAAGCTGTAGGTTGTAACTAGGTAACTTCTTTGTAGTACTCCCGTAAATAAGTAGGGTAGCCTTGTTCTTTGCCAACGAGGCTGAAGGTTGAGTTAGACAATGTGCTCTAGTTAGCTGATTTAGTAGAGTCAGCTAATGAATGATAGGCCCTGGTTTCTCCTGGTCGCTTTGAAGAGACGCAGATATGGCAGCTTGCAGCGTCTCGTCCCACAAGCTATATATTTACGAGAATTGCGTTTGATCACTGCAGACTACTATTTCAGGGCCTCGAGATTCTTCTATGCGGAGCAGACAGAATCCGCAGAGCCGTGGGGTTTAGATTAGGGAAACTATGCCGATCTTGGTATAATTGAGTCGGGCTGAGCAGAGAAGACTCGGAAGCAAACAACATCATCCCTTGTTCTCTGAGCGGTTAGCAACAAACAAAGGGAGTGTTTTACCCTTGCCCGACCGATTGGGAATCTGGTCGGCGGGTTTGCGATCTTGCGAATGGCGCCGGGTAGGGGCCCGGGAGATGGATTTGGAACGGACGGAGGATTCATGAGATCATCTTGCGTTTGGGTTTATGTAGGGAGGGTGTCTGATTTCGGTCGGGGGCTTTTGGGTGGATTCTAGTGCACATCATTACCAATATGGAAAAGGTAGATGGAGGATGTGTGTGATGTGTTATATGCTTACTTCGTAACTAACGATGTGATTGTAGATTATGAGATATATAGAGCGCGCGGGGAGGATCGATGATGTGAGTCATCAGGATGAGAAGTGGGATTCAGCTTGCGGGAGTAGACCAGTAGGAGGAAATACTACTTAGTCCTCACCAAGAAGAAAGATCAGTGACCAGAGACAGCTTACAGTGAAAAAACTACATAGCCAGTCCTACATGTACTGTACGTTGTAGTGTACCTACTACATTTGAACTTACTACATGGTACACACAAGCATGATCATGCAGTAGTTCAGGCCCCCAATAAGCATACCATCTCCTGCAAGTGTGTCTTTCTTGCTGTACTGTGCAGTTTTGGCGCCGCCCCCAACCTTTCCCTCTGGGTCTTTATGCAGCCAGCGTCCATGTACATGTATGTTTGTCCTGCGTACATTGAATTAACAAGAAACCCACCTTGCAAGTGCAGGCCTATCCTATACCTCCTCTGTTTGTACACATACATGTACATTCCTATGGTTAGCCCGGTGCCCGGGCAGTACAATTCCCTCAAGGCGAGAGATTAGGGCACGGGATGAGCGAGTGACTCCCTCCCTACTGAGTGCGACCACCAGCGTGGCAGCCCCCGCGGAGCATTTCTCTCGCCTTCCAGGAGCCAAACGGGCGTCTTGAGTTTCGGGGTGCGGGAAGGATAGACAGGCCCAATTGGGAATTCTCCGATGGATCAGTTGAATCGAGCAAGGGTGATACAATTGGTGTCTCACTCTTAGGCTTCACTTGCTGGGTACATACTCCGGTATAAAATGTAGGGCGAAGGCTGTACCGGTAGTTTTATAGCTAGCTATCTATCTACGGAGCACTGTCCAAACCGTATGAAGTAGAGAAATGAAGAGCTGCTACGGAGTACAATAACTCTGAGTTTGCTTGGGGAGGGGTCAAGTGCCTTATAATCTTGATTGCTTTTGATACTCCGGCAAAGTAAGGGTGCGAGAGCGACAGCTGGAGGTTTGGAGGGCAGGCGGCAGCTGGCCCGTGCAACCTGGTGTGGAATTGACTGTTGAACCGACGAGGCAACAAACGTGGCAGCAAAGCAGCCAATCATCAGCCGCTGATCCAGTCATCCGAGCCACTATCCCTCTTCCGGACGAACCGCCCTGTCATTGGTCTGATCGCCATCGCCTCACTTTCGGATTCGATGGAGTGGTGTTTTACCAGTAGTAGTTCCCGGTTTCCCTGTTGTTGAGCTCCCAGTTCGCATGGCAATGGACGAGATTAGAGTTGACTTGGTTTGGGGATAGAAAAGACGGTGTGGGTTTTTAGGGCATGAATGTACGCAGTGATCTCTACAGGACTGTCGCAACTGTCAATCTTGTCGACAGGGCACTCCCTCTCTCCTTTGTTTGATTCGATGTTTCGTATAGATCTCCGTTCCACTTGAAGGAGGGGAGAGAGAGACGAGGCGGAGAAGAACAAGGGCAAATGAGCTGGCAGTGCCGATAGACTACCGACGTAACCTACAGTGTCGACGGCCCTTCGACCATCAAAATCAAACCTGTCACTCATTAAACCCTCTCCCCAGATCGGTCGTGCGTGCCCTGTCAAGAAGACGAAACAATGGTCCATCATTCCGAAGGGAGCCTGAGTGGGGCTCCCCCTCGTAGTTTACGACGAGTAAACACTGGGCAGTGGCACTGAGGCAGCAGCTCACTTGTGCTTCTTCCAGTTCCAGTCCCCTCCAGCCTCCTTCTACAACCAACGCGGCGGGTGCGCAGGAATTCTAAGAATGGGAAACGAGTGGTGTGAAAGAGGCTTAAGCGGCTTCCACGCACCCCCCCACCAAAAAAACCCTTCCGATCCTTTGTGCTCACTTGCTAAGTCGCCTTTTGGCTTGCAACCTCCACCAAGAAAAAGCTGGCCGGCCTGAACTTGGTTTGAGGGAGGCTGGAACCAGGGTCAGGATCTTGGTCTGTTGCTCGAACCGTCGCAGACCATATGGAGCTTTGCCGCCCCGTTCCAGTCCAACAATCCCGGGGAGAGGGGAGGGGATCCCACCAGTGAATCACTGCATGACTTGATTGCTTGGTGGGTGGTGTGGCAGTTTCGGGTGCCAATGAGACTCGAGAGACGGCGGATTTATTCATCCCAGTGCAGGCCGCGTGCGGCCAATGATCAGGGTGAAGCCTGTCGAAAGCCTTTCCATCGATTCCGCCCGGGCCAGGCTGGGAAGGAAAAGTGGGAATTGTGGATGGTGCATGATGTGAGTGGAGCTTGGGTTAGGTGATTTTATTTTAAATTTTGTGTTTGAGTGGTGGTCAGGAGTGGATTGGAGTGGACTAGAGTGGACTGCAGTGGACTGGAGGTGAACTGGGAAGAACAAGACCTGTCACACCTACACCGCCTCGGATGAGAATTGATGATGATGATGATGGTGATGATGATGATGATGATGATGATGTTGTTGATGATGTTGTGGGTAATTGATGCTGTTGTGATAGTGGTTATTGTTATTGTTGATTGTTCTCTCCGGGCAGTTGAGTATTGATTCTAGGTGGTGGTGGTTGTGTAAGTTGTGGCTGTAAGGTGTATTGAGTGGTGGAGGTGCTTTATTGAGGTCTTTTCCAATTTGTCTTTGTCTGCTGACCTCTACACCTCACAACCCACAACCCACAACCCACACTACACACTACATACACACTCTACAATATGCTTCCTCCCCTTCCGGCTCTGTCCGTCTCTTGAGTACAACGTATACTCTCTGTATGCCTTATTACTCTCACCCATACTCCCACATCATGGATCCGCCCAGACTCATAGTCAGCTTTTCGCCTCCCTCGGACCCCATCCAGTCTAAGCATCATACATTGTTAGTGCAGTGGAGTCTGGGGGGAGCACCAGCTTGATTCGTCTGGGAACCGCTGCGGTGGCTCTGGCCACGAGTCTAAACTCCGTGGAATTAAATTCATCACCTCCTTATCATTACCCGCGCCCATCTTTACCCTTTCTTCAATTGTTTTTTACTTATTTTTATCAACTTATTGATTTCATTCTCCCTCCCGTCCATCCCTCCTCTCCTTTTCCCTCCCCCCGTTCCCACCTCTTGCCTCTCTACCTCTCCGTCTCTCTTGTCTCTCTGTTTGTCTCTGGTTCCGCCTCTGTTTTAGTCTCTTTCTCTCCCCCCTTTTGATCCCGCCTGTGTGTATCATCTTCTTGTTTCTTCTTTCCTTCTATGTTTATATAGTTGTTGGTGTGCACATCATCATCATAAACCCCTCCCCCCCCCCTCCTTTGCCTTGCGCATAATACACACATACATACATACCTCCCCTCCCTCCACTTTCCCCTACCAATACTATACACTCGGAAACAACTCGCCTTACTACGCCTTACTCGCCCATTGTTAACAATCCCTCTGGCCCCCTACCCCATCGTTGGACCTACAATCTTCTGGATCGCATCCCTGGCTGTACAACATTTCCGCTCGGATTGCCACTGGACCTCACGCCTCCCTCCCCACTAATAGAGAGAGGCAACATACAAAAGGACTTCGACTCAATATCCATTGGACATCCACCCCTTAGGATCTTATTTACCTTGTCTATATCAACTTCCTGAATCCATCCCATCAATGGCTCCCTGAAGTATCTCAACTGGACAGTTCGAAAAACGTTCCTCTGGATTTTGGATGACTACTTGACACTCCCGCCACCTGGATTTTGGACCCTATCCTAGGATTTATATCAACGATCCCTTACTGTCTGCCCTCCCACTCATATCCCCTTCCACTTTCTTTGATTGACAGATAGAGACTCGTGTCTTTACACAGTCCCTTTACTCTGCCGTCCTTATGCTCATGCTTCCCCCTTCCCCCGTTTATGGCATGTATCCCCCCATGCTTCCCACGCCGCCCCCCACACCGCCCGCCCGCTGCTATGCGCCGGAAGACCGCCTGGGACTTCTCCTGGCCAACCGGCTGGAGCTCACCGGCATCCTGGGCGTAGGGGCTTACGGGGTGGTCTACACGGCCGTTGACATCCATACCAATGTCCTGTATGCTGTCAAGGCCCTCAACAAGTCCGGACTGGATGCTCGCCAGCTCAAGTTCCAGCAGCGGGAGATCAAGCTCCACCACCTGGCCAGCCAACATCCCAACGTGGTCTCCCTGGTGCGGATCATGGACTCGGTGGACTGCACCTATGTGGTCATCGAGTTCTGCCCCGAAGGCGATTTGTTCTCCAGCATCACCGAGAAGGGCAACTTTGTGGGCAACGACCTGCTGGTCAAGCGTGTGTTCCTGCAAATCCTGGATGCGGTTCACTTCTGCCACTCGATTGGAATTTACCACCGGGATCTGAAGCCGGAGAATATCTTGGTGACAGACCAGGGCCTTACGGTCAAGCTGGCGGATTTCGGTTTAGCGACGACTGATTATTTGACGTCCGACTTCGGTTGCGGGTCAACCTTCTACATGTCTCCAGGTAGGTCAATCATGTCCGGGTATAATGAAGGTCATCCGCTGATGTAATCCTAGAATGTCAGCAGCCAAGTTCGCGAGCGGTGACGTGCTACGAGTCGGCACCTAACGATGTGTGGAGTCTCGGGGTGATTCTGGTGAATCTGACCACCGGCCGCAACCCGTGGAAACGCGCCTCGATCGAGGATTCGACCTTCCGGGCGTATCTCAAGGATCCGTACTTCCTCAAGACTATCCTGCCCCTGTCCGATGAGATGATCTGTATTCTCAGCCGCATTTTCGAGTGCGACCCGTCCAAGCGGATTACCATCCCGGAACTCCGTCAAGTGATCATGGATTGCCCGCGGTTTACCATGAACCCTGTTATCCCCTGGGCCACGAGCGGTCCCGTTGACTACTTCCACCCCGTGCCCGGGCCAGTGGATGCCTTCAACACCCAATCCTCTGTTTCGTCTGGATCGTCTCAGTACTCTGACTTTTCCGCCTCGGTGGTCTCCAGTGCCTCGTCCTTCACGGAAAACTATCCGGACATGGACAGTGTCTCGTCGATGTCTTCTGGGGGGTTCGAGACTGAAGACTGCAAGGAGTTCTATCCCTCGGAGCCTATTCCGGTTCCGGAGGGACATGTCATTCCCTACAGTATGATTCCTGTTTATTGAATCACCCAAAAAAAAAAACAAACAACAACAACAAAAGCCACTTTACGCAGTCATGATTAACGGCATTTGACATTTCGTCTGACGGACCTGGACACTGTTCGACTGTATTTTTTTGCCCACTACAGGAGATCCAGGATTCCTTTTTCGACTACTACATTCTTTGGACATACCTTTCCGGATTGGATTTACTATACCCTTTTGTTTGATGGCATAAATTGCCGAACCAGTTTTTTTTTTTTTTTGGTTGGTGACTAATGGTTACACTTGGGTGAAATTTTGCTCGGCTCAGGTGCTCGGGTTGCTGGGCCATACACTTGTTGCGTTGTTGCGTTGTTGGCGTTGGAATTGGACGACCATTGAAAGAAAAGAAAATACCCCGGACATGTTGGAGTTGTGATATTGAGATATACATAATACATAGTGGTGGTCTTGGTGTTAGGTTCGGCTAGGTATTGGCTGATGGCAGCTTACTGCCTACATTGGACTACATGGACATATATTTTATTGTTGCTATGGTATGTGAATTGTCTAGTGGCGAGTGGTGATGCCTATGTTAGATGAGGTTATCTCGTTGTGCCTTTAGCCATGTATATTAGTGTATTATGATGCGACTTCTGAATCGCAGATGCAGACTTGACATTACCACTCTCTTCCCTCCTCGCGTTAAGCATGTAATAGCGTAGTGACACTGACAGGACCAAGTCACGTAGTTCCAACCTATTGTTAGGATATGATTTAATGTCAAAGGAGGAGGAACCCCCCCCCCTCCCCTTCTGTGTATATATTATCAAGATATTGATACTTATGGGGAAAACCCCCAAATTTCCCTCCAACCTCAGGAAGGAAAAAAAGCATCTACATATTCCGTCCTCCCGTAACCTTGATCGTCTCCCCCGTAACATATGCGAACAACGGACTCGCCACCGCCAACACCACCCTGGCCGCCTCTTCGGGACTCGCCGGCCTCCCCAGCGGAATATCAGGGTAGGCCGAAGCTGCTCCCGCCCCCGAAGCCGCACCCGTTCTTCTGGCATCCAACTGCTTCCCGGGGATTCCCAGGACGACCTTCTCCCCGTCGGAGGTGGTGATGGTGGCGCCTTCCTCCTTGGGCGCCGTGAGACGCGTCTGCACGTGGCCGAAGGCGACGGTGTTGGAGCGCACTCCGAACTGCGGGCCCCATTCTTTGGCGAGGGTTTTGGTGAGACCGACTATCCCGGCTTTGGCGAGGGAGTAGTTGGCTTGGCCTCTATTATTGAAGGTTAATCCAGTACCTTTTGATTATCTCCCGTGATGGCAAGTAAGAAAAAAAAAAAAGGGTCGGTCACTCACGCATTTCCATGCACTCCACTCGTCGAACTAATATTGACAATACACCGCGGCTCACCATCCTTGACGCGAAAGTACTTGGCCGCGGCGCGCACCAGCTGGAAGGGAGCGGTATTGTGGATGGCGAGCATGGTATTCCATTGTTTGTTTGTCATCTGGCATAGATTTAGTTATTAACTTGCAGTTAGTTTTCAATAAATATTGCTGGAGGGGGTTTGTGGTGTATATAACTTGATATATACCCTACTACTACTGGCACTACTAGTAGACTGGCAGAAATGACACACACATCTACTTGGTACTTACCTTATGAATCACCCCGTCCCACGTAAACCCCGCATTATTCACAATAACATGGATCTTGCCCTCCCCGAACGCCGCCGTCTTCTCGACCAATTCCTCGATGTACCGCTCGTCCATCAGATCGCCCGCCACCGCCAGCGCGATGGTCTTTTGATGGCGGGTGTTGAGCTCCGTGGCAAGCGCTTGGGATTTTTCTGGGACCTTTGAGTGTTAGCCATTTCCCTTTGAGCTTAAAGAGTAAATGCGGACTGTAAAGCGCACCCTCATCGATATCGGCAATCACCACGCGAGCTCCCTCGTTCGCAAACAATCGGGCGGTTTCGGCCCCGATGCCCTGGGCGGCGCCGGTGAGGAGGGCGGTTTGGTTGGCCAGGAGGCCGGAGGGGTAGGTGCATTGAGAGGAGAGTTGGGTGAGACGGTTCATTTTTGGTTTGGCCTTTTTGTGGAGGAGGGTTTGTTTTGAGTGTTAATCAAGGGGTAGGGGTAAAGGGAAGGAAGGTGAAGTGAAGTGATGTTGTATGTATGATGTCTGTAGGAGTAAAAACAATCCGGAAATGCCTCGGTTCAAACCCCCCTCACCCCGCGATGCGAAGTGAACCCCCGTTCGGTTGGAAGCAGCCGCCCCCCCCCCTACCACTACTCACTACCTTGACTTGCCGTGACTTGCTTTAAAAGTTCATCAGGTCACACATTGCTTACCTCCGTTACAATCCCACGTAGGATTCCTCCCCCCTTCCCCCTCGTGTTCGCTTGTAGCATCTTCCCCCATTCTTCCCATCCTCTCGTGTACGGAGGGTACTCCACTACCTGGATAATGGATTGATGATGATGATGATGTTAGAGGGCCAACAAAACTTCAATTGTACTACACACCTCCCGCAAAGAGGGGTATCACTAAAATCTCCCACCCCCGAAGCATCCCGGGCTGGTATACCAGACCAACCACTCCCGCCCATGATTCTCTCTCCCTCCGACGCTCAACAGCATCCAAAACACATACACCCCTCCCCCGACAGCGCCTGCAGAAACGCCTCCACCGTCGCATCGTGTCCCGCCAGGATCTGCAGGATCAGATCCCCGTTCTCAAAGGCCGCCGTCAGCTCCGTCGGTCCCCCCGCCGGGCTGCCGCGGCTGAGCAGCAGCTCCTGCCGACTCACCTCCACCGTCTCCTGCAGGAGACTCACCACCTCCCGGCACTGCAGCAGTCGCCCGCGGAGGAGGAACCGGCGGATGCGTCGCGTCTCGTCCGTAGCAATCTCGTACTCGCCGTAGCCCACCAGCACGCTGGGGTCGGTGGTCGTCGACGGGGTGGGGGTCGTAGACGTCGTCGCTGGCGCTGCGGACGTTGTGGCGACGGCGGCGGCGGCGCTCGCCAGTGACAGCTCGTAGGGAATGGCATATTCGAGTAATTGAACAGTAAAATCCACTATCGAGGCCGCGTACAGCAGATGCGTCCCGTCTTTGGCACAGCCGGGACACTGCAGGAAGCCGCGGCACGTCGCCAGCCCCGTCGCGATGGCTTGGAGGACCAGATCGAACCTCGGATGGTGCACCATCGTCGTCACCGAGCGGAGGCGGTTCATGTGGAACATCAACGCGTCACCGCAGTCGCAGGTCGGTTGCATGTGCACCGCCAGCGGACAACTGGTCAGCCCCTTGGTGATGAACTCTTTCTGCAGGAAGGTCGGCGACATGGACGACGTAGCCGTGGTCGTGGTGGGGTCGAACATGGATAGCGGCGGCGGCGGTGGTGGTGGTGGTGATGGTGGCACATAACATCCCGGCGGCAGGCCACCACCCAAGCCCGGCGGATGTCGCTGAGGATAGCGGATGTGCTGCGTAGAGGTGGGGGTGTCTTCCATTAATGCAGACCCATCCGTCATGCTCACCCCTTGGCTATCAGGACTGTCGGAATGGCTGGGTTGACGGGTATCCTGAGGACTCTGAGCAGTTGATTCGAAGCCTCGTTAGCCTGTGCACTCAGAGGGAGTCAGTCCATGGAGAAGACATCAAACTCACTGCTTCTTTCACCATCCCATGCACCGACGGCGCCTGGCTCGGCACAAACGACTCGATATAGCTCCACCCAGGATTCGGGTTCCCACCACTGCTTCTTCCTTCCCCAGTAACCACCGGCTGCCGTTGTTCCTCCCGCGGTTGCTGATGCTGCTGGAGCTGCAGCTGCCCCAGTTTCCGTAAGGTAGCCCGGTTCTTGCTCCCCTTGGGCTTCCCAGACCGGTTGGCGACGCGATACCGACAGGTCAACCCGTGTCGAAGACATCGAATGCACGCCGCCGCCGACGACGACGACGACTGCGACGACGGGGCCTCGCTACCCCCCGCGGAGCCAGACAGGTTGCATTTCACCTTGGACTGGCGGCAGTTCTCGCACGCAGCCCGCAGTTTCGGGGCGTCGATGGTGGGGAGCGAGCCGGTCCCGAGGCCGGGGGAGTGCTGTTCGGTCTTGAGAACCGAGGGTGTCTCTGCCAGCATTTATCCTTTTCGTTCTTCGGAGGGGTGTGTTTGAGGGGGCTGATGGTTTGGTATGAGGGTGGGGTACGCGTGCGCGCGCGCGTGAGTGTGTGTGTGTGTCCTTTGTTGCCTTTGTGTGACCTCTCTCTCTTCTCCTGGAAATGTCTGGAAAGGAGGTGTGGCGATGGTGTACTGGGAACTCGCGAGTTAGGGTTATCGCTGGCTCTCTCCACCATAGATGTCTAGCAATCCAAAAGATAAACTGGGAGCGATGAAAAAACCATATACAATAATAGTACGACACATATACATACACACAATACATGCGGTGCGTGCGGTCTCAGTGCGAAACGAGAATGCAGTCCGTCCGAGTCCAGAATCTGCAGAGTCGAGACTCTGGGGGCATCACCTTATATAGACCTCGTATACTTTTGTTTTTTTTTTCCAGAAGAAAAGTATAATATAAGCTTGAATCCATCAGCAGCAGCGTGCTCACAATCTTATTTATACCGTCCAAACACACGCACCCACAGTGCCAGTATTTCGGCCGCCCCTTACCCTTAAGGCTAGGCTCGTCGTTGCTTGGTTTGCTGGTTTTGCTGGTTCGCTGGTTCGCTAGCTGTTTCTGCTGCTGCTAGGCTGCTAGGCTGGGGCTGACAGACAGAAAGACTGACTAACTTGAATCGAATCGAATGAGGTGAACTGACTGGCTGGGGCGGGTTGGCCAACCTGCAAGACTTGACTTCGTATCGCCAAATCCATAAATCGACGGTAAGCGCAGATGAAGTCAGCCGTCGTGACACCCTCGATCATTCCATCTGATCCACCGCGCATGGGGACAGAGAAAGAAGAGAAAAGCCGGGGTCCTCGCAAATCTGAGCGTGGTCGTGATCTCTGGACATGTGTGTGTGTGTGTGGGTGTGTGAATGTGTGTGTCCAACTGACCTTCCTGTTATCTTGTATATTTTTTCTGCTTCAACATTCTTTCTCATTTTACTTGTCGAGAGGGAAAAAGCAAAAAAATGAAAACCAAAAAAAAAAAAAAAATAGATTGATGCCAGATTCGATTTCAGCCATTATTGCTTGGCTGCCAGAACGGCCCAACCATGACTCTCGTCTAATTTCTAACGTAAGAGGTCTCCAACAAGACAATAAGCTCGAGTATACCATTCCGTTCAATTGTTCGTCAGGTTCTATTAGTCGAGATAGGGGAGTTTCAAACTGTTGCCCCTCCCCATTCAACTTCAATGGAAAACATTTCTCTGGGTTCGAGACATCAAGCCGGTAAGGCGAGCAAAGGCTATTGTCTCTGACGTAGCATCCAATAGCTCTGGAGAAGAAGTTTCGGTATGCAGGCCAGCGCATACCATGTGAGCTGTAATACTGGTTGCGGGATTCATCTGCCCGGTTTGAAATGTTGCAGGGCAAGCGGTGAACATTTTGAATATGAACCCTTCAATGACATTCACACAATTATGGAATCTTGCGATGGTCAGCACCGCGATGTGGAAATTGAACTGTTAGACAAAATGTCTCGGATTCCGTGTTTTGACGTCAGCATCTATTTCTCAAGTCATCTTCTCTTTCCTTCTAAGATTCAGCACCAACTAAAATGGCTAAATTCCCCTAGATGGTGACCAGCAACCAAACACACTCCCCCCTTGTGCGATCCTGGATTCCCTTGCCGGCGAATCACCGTCAGCTCCAAGGACAGTTGGCGGCGAACCCGCTGTGTCTGTAATCAAACGCCTTCAGCAACCCGGTCAGATGAGCAATTGCGGCGCAGACCACTAGCACGTGAAAAATCTGATGGGAGCTTCCCCACAGATCGAATTGGCCGGGTCGCAATCGCTCGGGGACCCGAGCCGCATAGATCGCTGCCCCCAGGATGTACAGGAGACCCTGGAGCACTAGCCAGCCGAGTCCGATCTGGCGTGTCATCTGCCCCAGCCCGTACAGGCGTAGTCCGTGGATCACGGGAAACACCGCTGACAGGCCCATACCGACAAACATCGCCGCCCGGAACGGCCGCCAGCCTGGAGTCCGGAACTGAGGGAAGATAGAGACCACGACACAGCCAAGGCCAATCGTGCAAATCATACTCCAGTAAAGCCGCTGCAGCGCGGGCTGACAGTAGAAGCCAAAGTACACGCTGGGAATGAAACTGCCCACCGTCAGCCCGACAATGCCTGCGTAGTCGAAGGCGTTCCCAATGCGCGCCACCATGGGAGAATGATTCGAGATCGTGTGGTAGACGGCCGACATGCCCAGGCAGAAGGCCGCCCCGGCGAAGAAGCAGCCGAACACAATCACGTCCGCCTGCGTCGCCGTCTCATATCGGGGGGCTAGTGCCCGATACAGTGCGAAGGCCGCCGGCACAACCAACAACGACGGCAGCAGATGCGTGTAGATGTTGACCGTTTCATTGTGAAGATAGGTCAGAGAATGAAAGGAACCAAGGAAGGAAGCCGAAGCCGGCCGATACCCGCTATGGATGTGCTGGTTATCGCGCTGCCAATGGGGGAGCTCGTCCCAGTGAAGCAATTTCTTGAGAACTTTGGGAGGCTGCTCCAGCACAGCAGCTGCCACAGCAGCAGGCTGACTCGTGTCTAGGACCTTCTCTGGGCCGTGAGTGGGGTGACGCTGTCGAGCGGACATCTTCACATGCAGTATGCTGCAGACACTGTACAATGACAGATATGATTCCGGGATCTTGTGAGGGAGGTCGGCGAGGGAGGTAGGGGACCGGCAACCTTGGAAGGAGTATCCAAGGTGAGTTGCTTCCAACGACCCGATAGCCCAAGAGTGACCGGAGGTCCCCAAAATCACCGTGACCCAGAAAAGGGTGGACAAGGACGAGAATGTCGGTTGGGATTCAGCGGAAAGTCGCCGCTTTCTCGGGCATTGTTGGGGGAGCAAAGAGAAGCAAAGACGAAGCAAACTACGCAAACCTGGCAAACAATCATCCCCCACTCACAATAGTTAGCCGATAGCTTAGCGTTACCTCCATCTTCCTCTTCCCCAAACATCCAGCCAACCAGCTATATACCACTCGTCACTCGTTTTGATCATGGCTAACCGAGCGCCTCCGGCCTGCAAGGCTTCCGGGGGCCGCCTGAAGCCTGTGGCAGACTCCCTGGAGACCGTGGGCTTCGTATCCAAGGGAGACCGGAAGTACGCCTGCGTGCCTTCCCACCCCCACCTCCGGCCGGGCTGACGTGCGCAGATTGCTAGATCATAAAGCTCAAAAGGATTATTATAAAAGTATTGTTCAAAGATATATGGAGTTCTGCGCTCTTCATGCGAAAGATCTGGATGCCGCCTGGACCTCTCTTCCCAGGAGCGCATCTGATGACGCTACCAAGAACCCGCCAGCTTCCCTACCCACGAAATCAACCGGAACATCTATACCTTCCGCAGCATCAGAGCTGTCTACTATCCTTCTCTCCCTCAGAAAACTCCGAGAGGCTGTCTTGGCCACTGCCTCCACAATTCCTCTTACTTTCTCACAACAAGTCCACCTCTTCTCGGTCAAGATTGCCATCCGAGCCCAGCATCCTCCCTCGTACACTCCCTCTCTCCGATACCTTTTGGAAGAACTTCACACCCCGTCGCATCCACTGCCAGACTCCGATTTGAAGGAGATCATATCGTACCAAATTCTCGATTCCGCCTGTCGACAACAAGACTTGGGTGCTGCCTACGAGCTGCGTGCACGGGCGCGCAGGAAACATGGGTTTCATTCGTCGGTGGTCGACGATGTCCTGCACGCGCTCGCACATGATGACTGGGTTGTATTCTGGCGAATTCGTAGGGGAGTAGATTCCAACCTGCGTGCTGTCTTGAACTGGGCCGAGGACCGGGTCAGAAGGCATGCTCTTAAAGCAGTGGGCAAAGCTTATCTCAATTCCGACTCCAGGTGGATCACAGAAGGCTGTACCGGGGAGAAGGACTTGACATGGGAGAAACTGGTGGACATGGAGAAGCTTGGATGGCAGAAAGACGGCGATAAGATTATCATTAGGAGGCCGAAACAGAAGCCCCCGGCCAATCTGACTTCCATCAAGGAGGGTCTGTGATGGCATATGGGCGATATTATCAATAATTCATTGCATGGCGTTCCAGGTTTGGTGGCGGCGGCTGGCTTAAGGTAAATGGTTCAATTGGTTTAGCCATAGCACATAGACAACTAGTGTTGAGTTTGTTTTTTCCTTCGAGAGCGAGGGTTCTCTTTGTCGATACTTGCGATCAATCATCGTCATATCTTGAAGTCTGCACTCGGCCGGTCCAGATTCAAGTCACCTCTCGCCGGTTGTCTCGCTACAGTCTCGACAAGTTCAGCTTTAAGCTTCCCGGCTTTTTCGGAGCACAGCTCGTAGATTGTCGATAGGTTGTACACGAGACTTGGGAAAGAATGCTGTTTTTGTATCAGGGATTCAAGAACCTCGCGAGCCTAGTACGAAAGTTAGCATTGCGAGCCGATGGGTAATCATCATAGCCGTGGGGCCCTACCTCGTTCAAGTGACCCGTATACAGCAAGCAAACTGCTAGATTCTGCTGGATGACGGCTTCGTCGGGTCTCTGGCGCTCGCGTTCCAGAAGACTGCGCCATTCGTCCGCTGCAGCGCTATATTGGCCCTCGGCCATGCTAAGGAGAGCGTTAAAAAAGCCCTGCTCCGTTTCAGTTCCCTCGCTGCAGAGTCGCCTAGCACTGTCGAGATCCCCAATAAGCACTAGAAGCAACACCTTACTCGACGTGCGTAAATCGTTGGGCATGCCTGACATGCGCATACTATCGAGTGCTTGCTTGGCCGCATTGAGATCGCCCATTTCTATCAACGCATTGACGTTTCGAACCCCTAGGTCCGCGAGTCGCTCCCTCCAAAGCTGCCGCTCCGCCGGACTGATATCTGTCCGCAGGATCTCTCTTCTTGCCTCCAAGCCAATTTCATAAAGACCGCCAATACCTCGACGAGAGTCGCCGAATCCTATACTCTGGAGTCGCACGGCCAAAGCTCTCAGAGGCCAAGGCACAATATGACGAGGATAAGTTTGGCCCTTGTCAGACTTGTCAGGTAACGGCTCCACGTAGTAAAAAGCGGACGTCAAGTCCTCGAGGGCTTTGGACTCCTGTGCGGCAATGATCGTATTTCCAGAAAGCTGGAGACATGCTAAGCGGGTGTAGAACAAAGCAAAGATGCGTCTGATATCGGTAGGCTTGAGCAAAGAAGATGACAGGATCGTTCCACTGAGGTGAGCAGCCAGTAAGAAGTGGCCTTCCGCCAGGAGCTGCTCCAGCTTTTGAAGGGTAGTGGGTAATGACTCGCTGGATGCTGGAACGATGAATTCAGAGCGCAAGGCATGGGGTATGTCCAGCTGCGACAGAGAGTGGTAGACCTCGTAGCGAAGCAGAAAGGAGAGATCTTTCTCAACGGTAGGTGGTAGATCATCAGGAGCGAGCGGATCCAAGTTCTCGAAGGAGGTACCAAACAGCTCAGGAAGAGCCGTTGTCCGGAGTGGACTTGAGATGTTCACCGTCTCAGTGCCGAGAGGACTGACTTCATTAGCAATTTCCTCGACAACGAAAAGGTACATTTTTCTGCCTACTCGTCTACTTGGTCAAGGGGACCTTTCGTCGTACTACGAGGCCGGGAAGCTGTCATTTATTAGCAGGAGATTGAACATCGCATCATACGGAACTCCTTACATCTAGAAGCATTGCGGCTGTGCCTGGAGACTGTGGCTTCCATGTCCGCAACCAAATGTGGAGCATGCAAGTAAAATGTGCTTATGTACAGCGGAGTAAATGCCTGCGCGATATACCCAGGCCGAGTGCTTTCGTGTCGATCCGACAGAGCGGTGCAGGCAAGGAATAAGTGCAGTGGATGTTATGCTGTGTTATGCGGAGGGTCAACCATGGTGGAAGTAATGCGGGAGCCCAGATTCTGCCCCGGATTGTCACGGCGGTGAGCAAGTCGGTCGGATAGACAAACTGGCCCCATCGTCAACTGTCAATCGCGCTACAATCTACCCCAACCTAGAATACTGCAGATCAGCGCAAAAGACCTATCTGATATTGCACATCCACCATCACGAGCCCAGACCAACTGCCCCTACCACAGAACACCTTTTTCCATAGTCAATCACTGTCTGCAAACGTCACCATGACTCTCGCCGAGGAGTTCCGCCAAAGAAACTTCAGTATGGACCTGCATTATTTACACTTGTTCAACTGATTCAAGGACATCCAAGAGCTTACACCCATCGTGCAGGTATTTACGGACAATGGTACGTTGCGACTGCTCTGTTCAGTTGTTCTTCTTGATTTCAACCGCCTGCGAACCTTGCATCCACGATTCGAAGTGAAGAACGACTGCTGCCTGGGATCTCAACATGGACGCTTGGTGCGCCGCGATGGGAGCTTCTGCAAAGCCTGTCAGCAAGTTATAGCAGTATATAACATCTTACAATGGCCTCGGAATCACATTCTCAAGCAGAATCAAGGCATACGCCATCGCAGACCACAAGCGCTAACTGGACCTGAACTAGGACGGGTGTCTTGTGCATTATTCTGTGCCTGGCCCTCGGCATCGCTAACATCTTTACATTCAATGCGGTGATCATCATCTTCAGCGTTCTGTGCCTGTAAGTGAAGCAGTATCTGCAGATTGAGGACATGGCTTACCTTTGCAGTGTCTCCGCGTTCATTCTCATTTTCACCGAAGTACCTTTCCTGCTCCGAATCTGCCCGACCTCGCCCAAGTTCGATGAATTCATCCGCAAGTTTACAACGAATTGGATGCGCGCAGGCATGTATGCCGTTATGAGTGTTGTGCAGTTTCTCAGTCTGCTCAAGGAGGCGACCAGCTTGATCGCTGCGGCGGTTGTTCTCTTGATCGCCGCCATCTTTTACGCGCTGGCGGCCGTCAAGAGCCAGGAGTTTGTCAGTAGTAAGACACTAGGTGGCCAGGGCCTTGCACAGATGATTGTGTAGAGACCATGCGGCTCTGCGTGCAAGAAGGAAAAAATTGTGGTATGTGGGTATGTTCGCGTACGACCCTTTTCCGAGAAGGTTCAGGGTCGAATGAAGGCGAATGCTGATAAACGGTGCTTCAGTCTACTGAGACCGCCAAATAATGAAGCGCAGAGGCTTCCAGGAGCCGAAGCTGAGAGTGGCACGGTGAAGCTTGATCATGCTCACTGTGAGGAAGGCGTCATGCACTCCTATGTTTTCCGTTGCTTTTCGCGAATCCTGATTTAGCTTCGCTGGAGTTTGGGCTGCTGCTGCTTTGCTTGAGCTTGCCTAATGCTTCCAGACCTTGTATCGCTCTGCTTTGTTTTGACACTTGTGACCTTGTCGAGGCCTTTGTGATGAGATTAGATGAAACCTGTAACAACTATTACTTCACCGCAGCGAATACCCTACCAGCATCTTGGCGATGAATATGAACGTTTCCATTTCTCAAGGCGAAGGGCATATGTTACAGGGAGTCTGTCGCTCAGGAGAAGTGAGCTACCTCAGCTACTTCTTTAGAATGAGGAGTCTGTCCGACTACATGCACACGCCCTGGCCATCCGGACGGCATCATGCATCGTACAGATGGCTGTGGCAGTACGATGGCTGAAGATCAGCTAGCAGCCATGTCCAGCTCCGTCGACAGTCATCAGGCAGTTGTGTCAAATGTTCGGTACAGTATACTCCCCGGGGAAGCTGTCAATTGCTATAATGTACTCTCCGGAACTACACCTAGCATCACCCGCCCAGGCACAGATTTACTGTAGTACTAGAAGCCGCAGTCACAGATATCTACAATTTACCATGTTCTTGCAGGAACGTCAACCCATACAGGACCAAAGTGTGCATGCTCAGGGGCAACTTCCCTACGTCATACCTAGTTTTGACCCATTTCCCCTCACTTCCTCCTGAAAGAGGGGGTGGCTCCAGACCCGCGTCTTCCAGTCTTTACCCCGCGCTTCGGGCGGCGCGGTTGGCGTCTGCGCACTGTGTAGAGTGAGTAGACCTTGTGAATTGTATGTCCAGTTCCATGAATCACGCGAATGGATGATACATGGCTTAGTAGCTCCCTTGGCAGTCTAATTCTCCGCCTCCTTTTTTATACTTGCCCAGCTAGGCAGCAGCTACACTGCTGTTGGTCTGTATTGGGATGGTAATTTACCAAGTCCATTTTACCCAAGGCAAGAAGACCTCAGCTGCTATCTACACTAGACGATGGAAGTCAACCCCCATGTGCTGTCCGGCGTTGGCGACAAGACCAGCGCAGGAACGGTGCTCATTGGCTTTTCAATCTCGATCGTCGGAGCCATCAGTCTTGGCCAGGGAGGTAGCAGTTCGGGCCAGATGTCTGTGCTAATGCAGCGCGGATTTCACCCCCCCACCCCGTGTCCCTCGTGGCTCCGTTCTTGCATGCGCGATATTTCGGGATGGTTGTTGGATATCCAGGTATCGGGTCTTCGGTTGATTTAGTGAGAGGGGCGTTGGCGATGGTTGTGGTCATCTTCTATGGTGTGGGGAGTGAAAGATTAGATTGGATGCAATGGGGTCTTGATGGTTCTCGCTCTCATGGTGAAAAAGAATCTTCGTGATTTGGTATCTGGGTTTGGGGTGACGGAGGAGCATAAACTTGGTCCGGTCCGCAAGATGGAAAGCGGTAACGACAGCCCAGTTGGTCTCAGTCTATCTATTCCAGGGGTAGACACATCTACGATGTACTTCATCGAATGCGTATCCGGAGCAGAGGATCTGTCTTCTCAGATAGCGATATTCTAGAACGTAGAGAATTGATTCACATACCGATTAGTAGGACCCATTCCCTCCCAGTCAACATCCACATCTCCGCCTTGTTTATCATGAAGGAAAACGCCTATCGCCAAAGACCGGCATAAAAACCCCCGTGTCGACGATAAGGCGCGATGGGTTTATGATGCAATCATGATGTGGAGCCGATTGGAGTCGAGGCTGTTCACCGCCTCAGACGTGGTGGGGTCCAGCTGAGGGGGTGTGATGTGGCCAGTCACATACAAGTCGATACAATCACCTGGAATCCAATACGAAGGTTGGAAGAGTTCATCATCCTAGCATTTCATGAGAGCCCTGGTGCAGAGAGGCTCAGGCCTCTGCACGCTCATACTATGCAATAGATGCATATTGCATGTATTGCATATACATTATGATCACCGTGTGCTATCAAAGCTGGCTAGCTGGCTGCCAGTTGACCAGCACATCAGCTGTAAGACATCCGTGATCACTGATCAGGCCCATGTGCAGCCAGCCCGCACCGCCACATGAGGGGTCCCTGGTACTGGCATCTACGCCGCTAGGTGGAAAGAAAAAAAGGCGCATGTAGTACATAGCTTCGATCAGCTTCAACCCTTCCGTGCAATTGACAATGACTACTGAAGGTTCCTGAGTAGCTGGCTGCTGTCGCATACCACATTACGAGCATGACTCCTGTGGCTTTAACAGCTTCTTCCGACCACGGTCTAGCCCGGCCACAAACCTCACGTCAGTGATGAGGGGAGGGACAGAATTGCCAACGAGAGATTTTGCACGCCAGGTACGAAGTACATTGTACAATTCAGTCACCCCAGGCAGTTAGGGCGAGGGAATTTTTTTTTTTTTTTTTCAACTTCTCCTTTTAGTGAAAAGAGCCAAAATAGCTCGACGGGGGCCCCGATCATCAGGTTGATACCAAGTTTTGACTAGGCGGGGGGAACCTGGCCAGTATGAGCTATTATTGAGCTCTCGTGGATGCCACCGCGCAGAACCAAAGAACAGTCGTTGGGGAAACTAACGTCCCTAAATTGATAGGCAACTGATTTTTATCCTGCAACCCCGTAGCCTAATCAGGAAGATTGGGCAATGCATGCAGATGCGAAGGAGGGACAAAAAGCCTCAAGGAATGCAATGCAAGAAGTGATAGGGACAGATTGTACTCCGTGCACAGTACTCCGTACACACAGTACAAACCAACGAATATATCAAATCGGTTGTGAAACTACGCAGCATCGAGGGAGTCGTATCAGTCTCACAGTCTCAAAGAAATGAAAGAATTCAGAAGATCAAAAGAGAGAATATCGGGAAACCTAAAAAACGGACCTGGTCCTGGCAACTCAATTAATTCTCTAGTATGAGTGGGCGTAATTGCAACCAACAAAGCTCGTTGGCTCACAGCCAGGCAACGGTTCCCAGATGGTTACCAAACGGTTTCCATACGGGGTTCGTACAGCAAAGGAAGAGACGGGGCGCCGTCAGAGAACGTCACGCGACGGGGCGGTGGGCCGTGGCAGGAAAAGAATGCGGTTAGTCCTGGTCTTTACGGCCACTTTTACGGGAGTCTTTCCAGTCACAATCCAGTCATACATCATCATAACTTCCAGTTCCTCCTCCCCTTCTTTCCCTCTCCTCCTCCTCCTCCTCCTTCTTCTCCCTCAAAACCTTTCTACTCTGTATTTTTCCAATCAATGCTACTACATAGTACTTTATTCCTCCGCTCTATCAATTCTTCTACGCTCTGTCAGCTCAATTTAATTGATGCTTTCTGACCTTCGTCTACTCCAATCCTCCCTCCTTTTGAGCTTGCCCGCATAAGCATAGTATAGCACCTGGCATACTTACTTTCCCGCCCTCAAAATCTCTCACCGGTAAGCGAATCCCACTTCTGCGTCTCTTATCAGAGTTCATGATTCGTTCCCAAACTGCCTACTCCCCCTCCAACGCTGTCCATCTTTCATATCCTTGTCAAAGTGGTGGCGGGGGATGTCAAACAGTAAAGAAGATGATCGGCTGTGCATCGCATCTACCTTATCTATTTGCTTGGGAGAATGTGTACATCCCTTGCCTAGATTGGTCCCCACATCTATCTGAAAGAACCTTTCTCTGATGCCCCAATCTCATTTCAACAAAACCCCCGTCAATACATAGACATTGTACTGCCATCCTTCTCCCCTTATTATTGCGAGCCGGGTTCATACACAGTGACCGATGCAAAGCTGCCCCGTGCTAGCGTCATCACCAGCCCAACCATTGACACGCGCCTTGGCTAGCACTCCCGTGAATAGAGATTTCCATCTCTTCATAGACCTGTAACTCACTGACTTGATCGCTAGATTGGACTTTCGAGCTCAGATCAATCCCATTTTGTCTCCCAACAGCCAGCCATGACTACACAAGCAGCGCCCGCCATTCCGCCGCGGCCGTCGAGGTCTCCCCAGCAGGGTCTGGCCCCCGCCTCAGCAGAAGGCCCCCAGATTCCTCCTCGTCCGTCCCACCGTGCAGAGCGCTCAGTGTCTCCCTTTCGCAATAGCTACGCACCGTCTCCTCTGAATGATTTGCCCAACGGATGGGGCCTGAAACGACCCACGTCGAATGACCTGCCCCAGCGACCCCCGAGTGTTACGATACCTACGCTTGGTGAGGAGGGCATCGAATACCAGGACTTGGATGTGGCCAATGTGCCCGATAACCAACAGACCACACCGCCTGAGACTCGGAATGTGGGAAGTGATCTCAAGCTTCATGCGCCAAGACCATCATTGCCCACTTCTAGCGCCAAGGCCCGAGTGCAGGCCGTGACACGGACGGATTCCCGTCAGGCTGCAGCAGCAGGCCTGGGGCGGGCTCCGTCTCCTTCGACTGATGACCATTCCGAGCGGCCGACCCGCTCGCTACACTCGCGAGCCAGCGGCTCACGGGGTGACTCCTCTGCCGTGTCCGCAGATCGTCGGCAGTCGTTTCACGGAGAGGAACATGGCATACCGGAGATTGGACAGAGAGTCCCTATGTACCCCAATGCAGGCGATGTGCAAGCTCCCTCTCCGAGCCCTTACTTGGCCGAGCCCCAGGAGAAGCGTTCTGGTCGTAATCATCACCGCACTCGCAGTGGCCGTGAGGCCTCTCTGCCTCCTGGAAGCTACGGTCTGCATGGTCATGGTGTTCCTTCCAACGACAAGTTTGAAAAGGCTTGGTATGAGAAGCACCCTGATGAGTTCGTTCGAGAGGAGCAAGGCCAATATGGCCCGGGTGTTGGTACGCCGCGGCCCGACTGGGCCCTGAGCAGTGACGATTTGAACAAGATTGTTCGTGGTTCTGCAGTGACTGGTTCTGGTCTAGGTGAGTTGTTGTGGTCAGTCACTGCCGCTGGACGGTTCCTGATCGCGTGATTTCTAGGCACATCCCCCGCTCTGACCGGTACTCCCGATGAAGAGGTCGGCTACATTGCCTCAGACGAGTACACGCACCAGCTGGCTTCACCTGGAATCGATTCGCGTCGTAGTTCCCGTCTCGCTGTCGAGTCACCTTTGCGCAATTCCAGTTTCCCGGCTACTGATTCACAAGCCCAGCCTGAAAGTGCAATAGAACAGGAAACCGATGAGAAGTCGGTCGAATCCCGTGTGATTCATGTCGACGAACCGTACCACCAGCTGCATCATCCGGATGGTTACGCTCAGACTCCAGGCCCCGAGGAGCTCACCCACAACCTGGATCACGAGGAAGTGAAGGAAGAGCCGATTCTGGCAGCCGACACAGTTCGCCCGGAGTCGGCATTCCAACATCCGGCTGTCTCACCAGCATTTGGCCGAAATGGCAGCGTAGACTATGAAGGACGAAGCCGCACCCCAAGCGTGACCCACAGCCGCTCCAACAGCAGGACTGCTAGTATCCATAACGGCATGCCCGCGCTAGCAAGATACAACTCGCGCGACGAGCACGAAGGCACACATACCCCGCTTGAGGATGTCGAGGAATACGAGCCTCTCTTTCCCGAGGATGACAACAAGGATCAGAAACCCCTCACTCCAGCAGAACGCTTCAAGCAGCGCCCGGAACAGCTTAAGCACCGCTTCCCAAGCCAGGATATTTGGGAGGATTCGCCCAACAGCTTACAACTATCCGCTACTGTATCTACGCCAGACATCCCCAAGGAGGAAGCCTTTGAGACCCCCGAGCAAGAGTCGAATCGCAAGAGCCAGGCGCCTCAGATTGACGCCCACAAGGTTGCTTCGCACATTCTGGGTACGGATGACCGGGAAGGAAGACCCGCACGCCCCGAGATTTCCAAGCAGCGATTCCCCAGCCGAGATATTTGGGAAGATGCGCCCGAAAGTCATACGCTGGTGACGACAGTTCAGCCAGCCGATGACGAGGTCAAGAGCCCAGAAGTTCCTTCAAAGCCTAGCATTCCCCTTCGTCCGCAGAAACGGCCGCAACAGGCTTCCTCTGTGGATGCCTCCTCGAAACCTGTGACTTCGCCCACAGACAAACGACAGCCGCCTCTAATCCCCGACAGACCCAAGCCACAAATCCCGGCTCGGCCTTCTAAGCCTATTCCTCGCGGCAGCAATGAACAGGGCAAGGACCTGGACGTAAAGCCCAAGCCAGCCGTCCCTGCACGGCCCGGAGGAAGTAAGATTGCCGCTCTGAAAGCCGGGTTCCTGTCCGACCTGAATTCGCGTCTTCAAATGGGCCCGCCACCGCCCCCGAAACCGCAGGTTAAAGAAGACAAGGAGGAGCTCGTCAAGAAGTTACCACTCAGCGATGCCCGCAAGGGCCGAGCTCGTGGGCCCGCCAGGAGAAGGCCCGCCATCCTCCATCCAGAACTCCCGACCATCCCGGAGGTCAAGATTACGGAGACCTGGAATGTCTGGCAAATAGACGAAGATGGAACCTTGACCGTTGGTGATGAGAAGCCGGCCAAAGCCCCGTCCCCGGCTGAGGCAACCGCCCCGGAACCCATGGCCCCTCCCATTGCCAAGAACCTTGCTGGTGAATCGGCCGAACCGCAGGCTCCAACTCCCGCCACTGAGAAGGAAGAGGTCCCAAAAGACGAGCCGGTGTCCCCGGGCGCCGCAGCCCCAGCAGCAGACATCAACCCGGCGCAAGAAACCCATCCCGAGCCCGAGGCCGAGTCCGCACCCGTGCCCGTACCTGAACCGACATTCACCCAAGCGAAGCACTCCATCCCCCTGGCCGACGACAACAACCTAGCTGCACCGGCTCCTGCTGTCGCGCCGGTCACCACGGACGATCTCTCCGCAGGGAAACCGACCATCATGTCTCCGCCGGATGGATCGCCTATCGATGACATTGCCGCGCAACTGTCTGCTTCTGCTGACGGGAAGCGGCCTTCCGAGGGCGACATAGGCGAGACCATCAACTAAATCCATTGGCATTGTAGTGTCTGGTGGGTGCAACGCAAAGCACTAGATAAACTAGCTGCATGCATTATCTCGTACAAGTTCCTGTTTTCACCTCTCTCGTCGCTCCTTTTTTTTGTTATCCTGTGCTAGTGTGTTGCACATGTGCATGCGTGCGTGTGTGTCTTGTTAACGAATAATAGTGGATAGAACCTGTGTAAAACAGAGTAGACTGATTGACTGCTTCTATGTACTGTACTACGCTAGGTAGGTACCACTAGTAGCCAGCCCCGAGCCAATCTGTACTAACATCCTGTACTATGTGCAGGACAAGTCTACGTGTCTACATGTAGTTAGAGAGATTTAGTTAGTATGCACATACTTCCTATGCTCAGAAGCATATACCGGCGAGAAATTATACCACTATACCAAGTAGAAGCTACTAGTAGATAATTATGGTTGTTAACCAGCACTGTATATACTTCAAAAGATGTACTATGTACTTAGGGAAGATGCACCACCCATCGGGATGTCCTCATTAAACCAGTTTCAATTTCATGTTGGATATCTAGATAAGGTACGTACTCTACTGTACTACGCTGTGCTTCGAGAGGTTTACGACATTACGTCCGGTCTTAGCAGAAACACCCAATAGGTTCCAATTTATCGTAAACATGTAGGTAAGGTAGCTAGTAAATGTAAACATACCGGGGGGACTAGACAGATGATCTAACTCGAGCGCGTCAAGTTCAGTTCAGCTAAGTAGAGCACAAATGAAATGACAGAAACACACATCTGGATGAGCGGGCGAAACGAAACACTGCAAAATAAAGAAACAAGCATTGGGTGTAGTTAGGCATAGCGGGAACTGAGGGGGATTAAGGCAGGAGGAGCAGGCAGCTGAGGGCTGGGAGTTTCGTTGCTATGTATAGCAGCCACCACCACCACCACCACAGATTGAATCTCAAAGTCAAAACTAACTTGTTTCTTGGCTAAGGAGAAACGGAAAATCGAGAAATTGGACGGATATGGAGTAGTAGAACAATACAGAGAAAAATCTTTGAGAGAAAGGGTATCTTTTATTTGGAAATTTGTTTTTGTTTTTGGCTTTTTTGTTTGTTTGGTCCGTCCAATGGTCAAAATTGAGCTAGAGACAAATGGTTTTATGGAGTATGGGGGAGGGAGACTAGGTTTGCAGAGATCAGAGCAATCTGCCTAGCAAATTGCTGCTGTGTTCCTTACGTTCTTGAAAGAAAAACCGGGAGAACAATTTAGCTAGCGGGCAGGTTCTTCAGATCACCTTTGCCCTCTTTGATCCATTCGGGGTCGATCAGGCGCTCGCGCTCGGCGTAAAGCTGCTTGTATGCGCCCCGAATGGTTCCATCGCTGACGTGGGCAACCTGAGAAATCTCCTTGGCGGACTTGCCGTGGCCCATAAGGTAAGAAGCCATGTAGATACAGGCGGCCACGATGGACAGAGGGGAACGACCGGCCAGATCGCCCATGGTCGTGACACGATCGGAGAGAGCAGAGGAGACGCTGGTGACCTGGAAGGGCAGATCGAGAAGGTTGCAGAAACGGTTGCAGAGATCGCTGGGCTTGGTGGAGGTGGTCGCGGTGTAGGTGTCGTTGGGATCCGGGACACCACCACTCGAAACCACGGCGTTGATCCGCTCGAGATTCTGCGCCGTGAAGAACTTCTCCAGAGCTTTGTAGATACGGCCAATCTCTTTCCGTGTGACCTTGGTGACGGCGAAGATCTCAGTAAATGTCCGAGGTACTTTGCATTGGCGGCAGGCAATGAAAATACATCCGGCGATAATCACGTCTTGCGATTTGCCCTTGAACGCCTTGGCGTCATCCACAATCTTGAAAAGATACTTCGCGGTGTCTGCAACGTTTTTCTGAATGTTGAAACCATCGCAGAGTGCACCAATCTCCTTGTACGCTGCCAAGAGAGATTTGTTGGCCTTCTCACTTGACTGCTTGTTCTGAGCGCGGTAGAGGTCACGCACTCGACCGGATCCACCACTCGCGATCTGAGTTTCCAGCTGATCACCGTTGAGCAGTGGATTCGTTGCGTCTCCGACACGGGATGGGTCGTCGTTATTCTGGTCATCGTTCGAAAAGGTACGCCATTCGGAGTGCATGTCGATTTCTCGATCAGCAAGCACCAGTCCACATGATCCACAGACGGTTTCGTGAGAGCCGGGGAATTCAAGGTTCGGTGGAACCTCTTTGCACTCGGGGCATATTATGTGGGCGGAAAGATTCTTCTTCCATTGCGGTTCAGCTTTCAGGGTAGCCATTTTCTTTTCTCTATTCGATTTCTCCGGAACGAATCGTGGGATTGAGGCCGGCTTGCTTTCAGCAAGGTGCCTATTGTCGATCGGCTTACGTTTTCGCGCACACAATCTAATGTATAACGGTGAGAACAGTGTGGCGACTGTTCAGGAACAATTCAAACCGTCTCCAACAACAACGCAAAGGGAGCAGCGGCGCGGACCGTGAAGTCGCAGATCACGTCTCAGCGTCTCACTGGCTTTCATTCTCATGTTAGCCTGAAAGCTCTTTCCAAGCAAGATGAAGACAACTCGCAGCTTGAGGACATCATGTGAAGGTCAGATAGACATGGGCCCGACGGTGAGCAAGCAGGGCCACATCCAGACCAGCTGCCACCGACACCTTGCCTACACCTCAAGAATGGGATCAGATTCCATGGTGAACTGATGCATCTTTACCTTTCGAGACAGGTAAAGGACTCTTCGTCCTGCGGACAGCTCCCCAACTCTAGATAGCACTTTCCCAATAGAAAAAAGCCGTCGAGCAATCAACCTTCGTCACTCGTGGGCCTTCGCACGCCTTAGGGCCAAGCTTGTCCGACCGCGATTAACCAGTCAAGGTCTCCGTGAACGATTAAGCTCTCACGGAACAATGGGCCGTAGAACCTGGTAGGTAGCCGCTGCAAGTTGTGATCCCAAGAAATCAAGACAAGCAGAGCGACGCAGGAGTTGTCGGATTCTCAGACAAGAGAGGCCGAATGGGTAGTGGAAGCGGGAGTGTCCAGGAGGAGGAGGCTGGGGAGTTGGGAGGTTGAGGGACGAAGAACAAAGAAGAGAGAGGAAATTGAAGTGAGATGGAATCAGGTAAGCGGAGAATTGCAAACAGGCAGAAAGCACCTGACCTGGGAGACAGTTGAGCCGCAGTCGCTGGTGACTAAGCCGCCAAGCCGAAGCCTCCCGAACAAACGTCGAACTTCCAACATCCGGCTTTCAATCACGGTCGACAGCAATTGCTCTCCTCGCAGATACCCACCCACCTCGAGTTTTCCCCTCGTCTATCTCACCTCCCCCTCCGCCGCGATGATGTCCCAGTCTCTCAGAGCTTCCGTGAGTTCTCGATATATATATACCCTCCGTGGTTGGCGGGATTGGCCTTTCCCCTCGATGTGACTGACCCTTTCTCCCAGCGCTCTCTCTTCACCCGCGTCTCGCGGCAACAGGTTTCTGTTGCCCGCCGCACTTTCCTGACCTCCGCCGTCCGTCAGGGTAGGTGATCCATTTCATTGCTCTGTCGCCGTTGTCGAATGTCGCAAAATGATTCGGGTCGCATTGACCTCGGGTGTTCGACCGCGCGTGCCCTTCCCACAACGCAAGTCTAATGTTCTCTCGTTCGCAGCCGACCCTGTTCAGGATCTCTACCTCCGTGAACTCCGCGCCTACAAGCCCACTCCCGTCAAGCCCGGTGACGCCGATGCTCACGTCCAGAAGTTCACTCCCCCCGCCGCTCCCCAGTCCCCCGAGGAGGCCAACCTTGCCAGTGAGCTCCAGTCCTACGAGAGCCAGGAGGTCGAGGTTGAGGGCCAGGCCGTTGCTGGCGAGGCTGCTCCCGTCGAGGAGAGCTGGTTCGAGGAGGAGGAGGAGGAGACTCCCGCTGCCCACTAGGTTACCTGCCTCGACGGCAAGATAGAAGGATATCGCGGGGCTGATGGGCGACCGTGATGAGACGGCTGTGATGGGCTGTCTTCCGGTTGTTGTGCCTCCGAAGGTCACTTTGTAAATTAAAACCTATTTGGAGCATATGAAGTTTTCTTTCTTTTCCTATGAATCGATCATTGGTACATCCAGTTATCGGTGAGTGCATTCGAGTGGAGGCAGCCTGTATCGGCAAGGTTTATATTGTATCCAGCCACTGGGATTACCCCCAGAACCACCTGGACAGGAGGAATTCCCGAGCCTGAGGCCGCTGTTTGTGGCGGTAAGGCGGAGATGATCGATCCGATCCGATTGATAAGTATCGTAGTAAATCACTTAGTCTTGGGGTGACAGCAACGACCAAAACTCCTGTACTCGATAGTCTCCAAGATCAACCCCATCGTTCTCCACCCGGCAAAATCTGATACGATATGGTTGGGATACAAATAGCCGGCTGCACTGATGACCCCATCGTGCGACATGTGCAAAGGGCCACACACCGTTAGGAGCCAGCCAGTCAGCCAGCCCATCCATCAGAACTGCACATGGGCGTCGAGCACCGACTAAATTACCGGAGCACCTCGCTCCAGGTCCGCAAGGGATGCGCATCCTCCTACCTTACAGCCATACTATCGATGTATGGCCAGTACGTTGGGCTTGAGCCGAGGGCAGCAGCAGATCAATAACGTGTTTTCCGTCTGCAGCGGGCGAATCCCAACCCAGAAATGCATCACGCAATCGAACTTCATCAGCCATCCATTCACGAACAGAACTTTAAGGATGAGAAGCATTGCAGACGAGATCTGTCGAATTGGACTGGATGCAGGGGGGGTTCTCTCTGGATCTTCATCGGGTGCCGGACGAGATATGACAGCTCCAGCACGACTCTCTGACCGCTCGCCCAGCTGTGTTTCTTAACTTCGGTTACAGATCTTTCTAGTCTGGAGGTTTCTGATCTTCGGTCTCTTTCGCTATTTCTGGAGTTGGTCTCCCTTCTTGGCCATCAAAAGTTTTACTGTGAGTAACCATTTGTTCTGATTATCTTACGCTTTTGGCTGGGTGGGTTCGGCCTCCCCGTGCGCAGGAGAAAACAACCAGCTATGGAGTACTTCGTAGTGCAGTGGGTGATGTTGACAACATCTCACCATGAGATTCGTCAAGGTTTAAATACTCTTTAGTGGCAGAACCTACATACAGGCTGCAGAGTCGATCCATGAGTCGACCGAGAGACGAACCTGACAGGGAGAGCCGCCAGCATCCATCCATCCCCTTCGGCCGGTGGGTGGATGTGGAGTGGCTGGAACTGCTGGCGTAAGAGTCAGAGCCAGTTCACCCACCCATGAAGCCGCAGCTTTTTTTCAATGCTTTGTGGTGAACGTCGCACAATTCACTTGCATCCATCCACCACCTGACGTTGACCGAGTATAATCCTGGAATGCAGGCGGTTGTCTCCCGGTGGACCGATTATGGCTGTGCGACATTCTCCGGGGATACACCAAGCCGGGCAGGGAGGAATCCGCCCACTGTTTCAATGATCATCCAGGATGACGATTAGATTAGAAGACACCTGAATTCTACTTCGGGCCAGTAGTGGGTTGAGGGGACTGGAACAAGGTAACCAAGTCCTCTCATAGAATATAAAGACGATCCAGATAGAGTGGTCCTCCATTTCCATTGGGACCGAGCCGATGGGGCCCGAATGGGGCAAACCAGAAGCCGGGTCACGGTACCGTATAGTTAGTAAGTAGACCACTGCGCAGACAAGGGAGACAATGGAAGAAGGAGAGACATTATTTATAGGAGAGATTGCATCATGACAGGAGTCTAAGGAAAAAAAACACCCAGACCCTCTTCCTTTTTTCCTTTTCTTTCGTTGCTGGTATTCCGAATGAGAAATTTGGCAGTGCCAAGTTTTTCTCTACGCACAGTCCATTTACTCATAGTTGGTTTCACGCCGGATGTCCGCGCCCACCTGTCTCTCCTTTGCCCCTTCTCTTCTTCCCTGTCTTTGTTTTATTTTTTTTTTCTGCGCCCCATATAGGGTTGAGGCCGTTTGGTTTCAACTCCCACCCATCCTTCAGGGTCCTCTCGCCATACCGGAAGTATGGAGTAGTCAGTACGATAGGGATAAATCATTCTGCACAGAGGATATATTACCGGTTCTCCTTCCACCGCTACACTACTCGTTCTAGTCGATAGGTATAGATAGCACTTATCTATCTCGATCTCTGCCACCTCTTGACTGTCGGTTGGACGTGCATGCAGCAGAATCCACTGCGTAGTTGAGTCGCGATGGTCCCGGATGCTGTATGGTATCGTTTGGATACCTGTTCCGTAAGTAGACGGAGTACTTGCGGATCTGATGTATTCGCCAGACTGCGCACTGTGTAGTAAACATTGATCTCTCCCATTTAGTGTAGTTATTCAAAGCAAGTACTCCGTACCAGGAGAGTCACCCCCTTCTGTAGGGTGATTCATCATGACAACGATTATTGAAAGTTTCGGTTTCCCCAGAATGCAAGGCTGGGAGGGGGTTCCAGGGATTCCATGTATTTATAGGTATCGAGACTGGCGGGCTCGCTCTCCACCTGGCAGAATAGTTTCTGATTGGGATCAACAGCAAAGGTCAAGAAGAGGGAGGATACGAGGATTTCCAAGCGTCAAAGAAGGAACAGTAGTAGATTCCAGGCTGAAGTTGGTCTGGTGGGGGGGTAAAAGAGTACATCCTGGTTGTTGGTATCAATACGTGGTTGGCAGTGGATATCATGCGTGGTCAGGACATTCAGGTCAAGTCATTTAATCATCATCTTCCGACAACCATCATCAGATGCAGGAAAAGGAATAGGAAACCCCAAATAAAATAAAATAAATAAAATCATAAAATAGAATATAAATAAAAAGAAAACATAACCCCAATGAACCACAAATCACAAAGCACAATCTTCAAACCTAATTCAGGAACAGACCGCTCGGACATCCACAGGCTGGAACCTCTCACTCCCTCCCTCCCTTGAGATCCTTAAACGTGGAGGGAGTCCCCATCTTCAATTGACTTGACTTGCTGTTATGATTATTGCTGCTGGTGCTGGCCCGAGATAAAGGAAAAAAAAAAAAAGCTGGACGGGAGAGACGCTTCACTTTGAATTTGCTCGCCCTTTCAACTTACTCTCTCTCCTCTCTTTGCGCCCAATCTATGGGAATTATACGCGAGAAGCAAAAACCGCAGGAGATTAGAAATCGACACCGACAAACAACTGTAAGAAAACCCCCGTATTCCAGCTCTGCCCGGCTTTCCCTCCCCTTCGCTCACTCCCTCTCCCTCTCCCGCGCTTCCTCCCTCCCTCCCTCCCTCCCTCTTACACTCTCTTCCTTTCTCCTCTTTATTCTTGCTTGTTGATTACTCCCTCTCAACTACCTACCCGTCAACGCCTTCGAAATATTCTCTTCGTTTGGTCGCCAAATCTCCATTCGCTTTGCTGCACCTCTCAAGCCCTGTCGTTTTCCTGATAAAATTGTTGTTTCCCCTCGTTACCCCGGCGTCCAACCCTGCCCCTCGCTCAAGCCACTCCCTCCGCTATACTCCAACCTCTCGACCCCCTCCGAAACGCCGCAATTCTGCCCCGTCCGCCATACAACTGCGCGCGCATTTCCCCGTCGCCATTGCCAGAATTAGCTGACTCGTATACCTTCGCTCCGACAGAGTGTTACGCCTCGCTTAGTTTCAGCTTGTCGGGAACTCTGTCAGCTCCAGCGCCTTGTGGTCCACTATCGTATTCGCTTGTTGCTTTCTGCCTATTCGAACGCTCTGCCTGCACCGCCATAATCCATTGCCCGTCCGCCCTACCCCCGCGCCTACAAGCTACCCATTTGCAGTGATCGCGCCCCTTAATGCTTCACTTCCTCCTCGTTGAGCTTATGGTTTAACATTGTGTGGTGTATTTGCTGTTTCTGGAGGAGCTGGTCTCCCCGACCGTCCACCAAGCCTGCTAGCTGGGGGGGACATGTACATCTTTCGATCTAGGGCCAGTTCTCATCGATTCATAACCCTCACCAACGATTTCCGGCCATGTCTGCTTCCGAAGTTGTCATGACCCAAACCAATGACGAACATACCTTTCTCAACCACGCCGCCAGTTATAACCACCTTCCTGATCTGGCGGCGGCACAAGCAGCGGCTCACCCTGGCCTCCGAAGAACATTCTCCGATCTCACACAGCCGACCCAGTCTGATTCGCCGTCGAAAGAGGATGTAGCGGCGGGCAAGGATATTTTGCGACGGACCTCCATCCGGTCCAAGAACAAGCCCACCATTGCCGTCTCGCGGTTCACTGTGTCCGCGGAGGACTTGTCGGAGCCGACCACCGGTTCAGACGCACCTCCATTGCCGGCCAAAGATACCACCGAAGCGAGGCCGCCGTCTCCCGTTGCTCGTCCCTCAAAAGCTCGATCGATGTCAGGGAGATTGGTCAGCTTGGCTCGGAAACCATGGCTATCAAATTCACCTCCATCGGGGAAGAGTTCTCGGCTTCGATCCCTGCGGACGGAGGACCAATCGTCGTTGAACCCGCCCGCAGCATCATCTAGTTTATCACGATCGAGTCTACAATCGGACTCGGGTACTGAATCCGAAAGCATGACCCCCGCGCGCCGAAAAACCATCCTCAACAAGCGACCGCGACGCCCGATGGTTGCTGTCGTCACTCAAAGCCGATCTGACGGCCCGAGTACCCCCAGCAGCGCATCGCCTCAGTCGCTGATGCCAAGACAGTCCCTGGAAAAGCTGGCTGCATCACTCAACGTCTCGACACCAGTGCTTCCCCCAATGCCTAAGACGCCAGTCACCGCGACTCTAAGCTCGAGCATGGAAGCTCCACGCAAAAAGGACGAATTGTGGGGGGTGTTCCGCAATCTCGAGGCAGATTTCCAAAAGTGAGTTTTTTTCAAACTGCCAATGCGCGATTTTGTTGCTTATCTCAAGCCAGATTCCAGTCCAAGTCTAGTGCTTTGAAGGCAAATGTCATTCGCTCTTCCCTGTTGCCCTTTCTCAATCGCAGTTATTCGCACTCGTCATTCAAACAGCTGCGTCCTGAGGACCTAGACCGTCGCGTGAACATTCTTAATAAGTGGTGGATTGGTTTGATGGAGATGCTGAACGGCAAGAACAATCAATCTATATCCGGAACGGATAGACCTGTATATCTGGAAGCGGTGGTGGGAATAATGACGCGGCCGGAATGGAGAATACCCTTCCCCATGCCCCCATCAAGTCGAAACTCGTCGAGGTCCTTGAAGCATGCATCGACGTCGATCTCTGAGTCCTCGGATGGTTCCTCAGGCTCGGACTTTCTTTTGGAGTCTATCCACCACAACATCAGGAATATCTTCATTCAGAATCTGCTCTCCCAGATGGCTTTTGTGGTGGAACGGATGTCGATGAGACATGCTCCGGCCAGCTTAGTCGCTTTCTGCGGGAAAGCCTGTGCCTATGCATTCTTTTTTTGTCCTGGCGTGGCAGATATCCTTGTGCGGTTATGGAATACACCCACGACCATCTTCCGGCGGATACTCGACCAGTCAAAGCTGGAAAAGGGTAGCGGAACACGGGCGTTGGCCCAGGAACTCACCGCCAACTTTCCGGCTGCCTTGCGGAATCTATCATTCTATGCCCACACGCCACTTGTTCGATACCTTCGTCAGAAACCCGATGTTCCCCTAAGTACCGCTCAAATCCCGTGGCAGAGTCCTTGGGCAACACGATGGTGCGGTCGAGACACAGATCTCTTTTTTGTCTTTGTGAAATACATCCATGTGCTTTATGCGGATGCGCTGCCACCGGAGCTAGAAAAGTCGAAACGTATCCTGGCTCCTGGCCTGTTACCTATTCACTCACAGCTGCTAGTCGTTCTCGAGGATACACTATACAAACAGTCAGTACCTCTGCTACCCGATAGCACCCATACCGCATCAGCCGTCACGTTCGACGACTTCATCGAAGGTGCCGATGCAGCTGTCTCAGCACTTCCTCTAGGAACCGCGAACAGCCATCGCTTGATGGCTGAAAATCGTCTGATCATTCTGCTTCGGGATTTTCTTTCGGAATCTTCTCTCGAACCGGACCATGCCAGGCTATTGTACGCGGAGTCCTTCGGTACCATTATGAGAGCAGCAGCCGAGAAAACTTCCCTGTTCGATCACAACGCGTGCTTCCTTTTGTGTGACTTTGTTGAAGAGGTCATTCCCATTATTACACGGTATTCTCTTTCCATGGAAGTCGACTTGTTCGATTGGAAGTTCTGGTTGAAGGTTTGCCGTCAGATGATGCAGAGCCACAATTCTCTCACGGAAGTGCGTGTCTTCGCCTTTCTCTTCTGCATCTGGAGTACCTGGACTGCTTCGGAAGAGAGAAAAGCCGATCTCTGTCTGCACTTTCTCTTGGACGAGCTCGTGTTTTACCATTATTTCAGCCACTGGAGTCCTATGGTTCGGGCTTACTTTCAGCGTCTATTGTGTTGGAGGTTAGGTCGATTCAGCGATGATCCGACACCGCTCGACACCACCATATATGAGACACTCTATAACCGGCTGCAGCGGACCTGGAAGTACTATTTGGCCTTCCAGGCCAAAGCCGAGGAAGACATCTCGGCACCTTTATCGTCCGCTCCCTGTACACCAGCGCCCGGGCGTCGGATCATCATCATTCGGTGCGACAACCAGCTGTCTCCATCTAGTTTCTTCGTTTCTTTCGATCGGGTCATCCCCCCAACTCCCGTGGAGAAGTCAGCACACTCAAATAATAGCTTGTCGAAACCAGAGTCCACGGAGAATCAGCCGCCCGCGAAGAAGAAATGGAGTATTCTGAGAGCTATGTTCGGAGGTTCGTCCAGTTCAAAGAATGGCGGTGAAGGGTCGTCGTCCAGTAGCTCGGACGAATCAGACTCGTCTGGTTCTGATGCTGTAGGGGCCGCGGAGAAGTCCCAAGACAATCAGTGGCGGCAGCCCAACGGGCCTGGGGAACTGGTTCGGCCCCGAACAGCGCACCAGCCGTACTCTTTCAAGTTTTCGCTCGAATGGATGGATCGGCCTCAGTGGCCGAGTAAGAACAAGCGACTGTTCACCCCTTGCCTCCCCGTGGGGGCGCAGCTACACCTTCAGCTGCGGAAGACCTTGGCCAAGCAATCAGAGTGCGATACGACGTCAGAGTACGTGTCCGCGACTGAGGGCGATGAAGACGGTATGAGCGAGGGACCGCAGACCAACCCCTACTCGGACGACCCGGAGGAGACGCCAACGGAAGACACTGCCGACTCCGAACAGACGACGGATGAGCTAGACTACAAACTTGCCATGAACGATCGGTTCGCGGCAAGTAAATATGCCGGCCGAGCGCTGGCGGAGTGGGCGCAGATTGTATCGGAGTGCGACAACTTCTTCGCGCGCCGACGCGACGAGGGTGTGCCCTGCGACCGACTGGTTGAAACCCCAACGCTGGGCGTTGAGAGTTTCCGCAAGTGAAGATGATTGTACATGCCATCATCCATTTTCCTTTTCGTTCCGTTGCAGGAATAGACCTTAAAAATGACCGCACCTCCCGCCATCCCAGACGACCTAGCAGATATTCTCCACCAGATTTCTTCCTTTGCAACCTGTCTATGGTCACAAGCATATCCACTGGGGACTACTACTACTACTACTACAGCCTACCCTAATGCATGAATTTCTAATCTTCTGAGCCACCCATACCCCCCACCCACATGTATTCTATATATAAAACCAGGGTTTCTGACTGACCGATTGACATTGATCTTGACACATAAAACAGAGGCACGGCGCAAAGTTCATACATACAGCATATCTAGGGTGTTTGGTTGATGAATTATTGATTTGCAAAGTCAATTTAATGCATTTGTACCAGCGTGCGTTCTCTTCTAGGCGGGCTGGTTCTGGGCGTTTCTCTCGTCCGTTTTGTCTAATAGTTCAGCTGAGGTAGTTAGTTACTAGTTACTACTACCGACTTAGTAATTATTCCGTCACGAGTGGTGTTTCCTGCTTTTCAATGCTGAAATTGGTAACTGCAACCTCCCTCAGCTAGTACTGGTGGGTAGGAGGTACGGTAGTATACTTACGCCGCCTGCATGTCTGCGTGCCTGTGTGCCTGTTGTGCCTGCCCGCCCAAACCACAGCAGTGTACAAGCGCCCCCAGAAGCGAGGTATATTGGACGAAACTGTGAAGGGAAAATACATTCACATTCTCGTACTTTTTTCTGCCATCTCTAACACGCACGTGGCATGCATACTGAGGTACTGTAGTTAATCTTCCTCCCGTAGTTAGTCATCATACAGTACCGGTAAGTTAGTTAACTAGTTATGTCGACAACAATTAACGAAGCCTCCGTACCAGGTGTCTTGTTGCAGCAAGAATGGGAGGGGGGTTTTGTTGATGAGTAAAAGACCACACACTACACTACGCCACCAACATACCTACAACTACTACGAGGAACTAACCTGGAGATGAAGGACGTATGTGCCACTCAGCAGCGATGATCAATATATACAGACACAAACACCTACCTACCTTATAAATATATATAAATACTCACTGTACAGTTCTTTCTCCACAGAGGAACAGCTGGAGCAGGTGCAGCTACCGAGTCAAGCCGTGAAGAAAGCATGACCAACGAAAACTGTGTTCTCAATCAGGATCAGATAGGTACAGGGCCAGGAAATGTGAGGACAAGAAAAGATAAAGAAAGAACTAAAAACAGGAGATGAACGGCAGCCAGGGAACGGAGTGTCCGCCGTCGAGCGTGTGAAGATGGTCTGTCTATCTACGGGCGGGAGGGAGTATATGTGTTGAGGCCGGCTCCTCGCAAGATGTGGGCGCAAATGATACACACAGAATGGAACTAGAACACACTCAAGAGTAAGGGAAGCGACGGAACAGAGGAAGACTATGCAGTGGAGTGGATGGGGTGGGATGATGGCAAGTGGGAGGGGGCGAGGGGGTATTTTCTATGAAAGATGGGAAATAAAAAAAGTGATTATTGCTGATAGAAGGCAGAGTCACGACAACCTTAGTCGTGAATGAGACTTTCACTCGCACTGGTGATTATCTCCGACACTCGGTCAATCCACTCTTGCGTGAGAGTCCAGTTGCCCGAGTCGAGACTGTCGCGGATGGCAGGAAACAGAGTCGGATCGTAGCCCGACCATAATTCAGGACCAAAGATCACGTGTTTGAATTGCGTTCGGTTCGGAACCTGGAATCCAGTCAGCTTCAAAATTATGATTGCAATCAGAAACCCCGCCCCCCAAAAAAAACACTTACTCCGCCTTCTGGCCTGTCGTCCAAGAGTTTGGTCTCAAAATGAGCCATCCGCGCATTGTACGACAGTCGTTGCACGGCCATCACGTTGTTCTCGAACCCACCAGCGCCCCAGACCGCATCGTGCCAGATCTGAGCCCATTTCTGAAAATGCGCCGCGTTGGCCTTGAATCTTTCGGCCGCTTCATATAAAGGCTTGAAGGTCACCGTGGCCTTCGAGGCTGTCTCAGCAACCGGGACACTCTTCGACTTGGCATACTTCTCCAAGTCGCTGACATACCCTCCAACGTGATCCGCGTAGCCTTCGAGATCATAGGGCAGGATTGGGCTGTCAGCGATCTGCAGAATCAGAAGGCCCCAAAATTGGCCAAGGATCTTGTGGTACTGAAACTCGGGGTCAACGATCCGCGTCATCCAGTCATAGTTTTCATAACAGCTGTGGTAAGGAAACGGTTCGCCAGTGAAGCCAAAGTCCACACTCGAGGTACCGGCGATATCCTGGAAGGCCACATAGTCGCTTCCCGCGCCCAGCGGACCTAGTCTCTTCTTGCTCTTCTCCCACAGATTCTTCAATGTTTCGTTGCTGATCGGGTCCGCAATGCGGCCAAGAATCTGCGTGATGACCCGCTCGAAGAGGGGACACCCCGCTGCATCAAATTCGTGGCCGCTGACTCCAACGTCGACATTGATATAGGCGTAAGCATGTTCCTTGAGCGCCTTCAGCTCCTTTTCCACATGCTCCGTCGAACCGACCAGGTTGTATTCTTCCGCATCCCAACTGACGAATTCAATAGTGCGCAACGGACGCCAGCCGAAGGTGAGAAGCTCGCCGAACACTCGGGCCAGCTCCAGAAACACGGCGGTACCGCTGCCTGGGTCGGCGCTTCCCAGGCACCACGAGTCCCGGTGATTGCCAATAATGATCTTCTTCTCCGGTTGTTCTAATCCCATAATCCGGCCAACCACATTGTAAATCGGCTGTCTTTCCACCTCGTCTTGGAGGTTCATAAGATTGACGGTTGGGGAAGACTTGGCTCCAGTCCACCACTCATTCACCTCTGTAACACCACCAACCCACGTGTCTGGCACCTGCGCACCATGGCCATGCAGGACTTGCAAGAGCCTCTGTGCATCGCGCCAGGCCAGAGGAATGCTAGGGATCTTCGGCAGGCCCTGGCTTTCCTCTGGCTTGAGCCTCTTCTTCTCGTCCGGCGTGGATGCGAATCCGGGCGAGAGCACATCTCCGACCACCCAGGACATCAAGCTGACCGCTCCACGTTGTGTTCCATCCGCGGGCATGTAACGCCCCTCCGGATAGGCGGGACCCTGAACGAAGCCATCCTGCGCTGGATCAGAGTAAATGATGCAGCCCAATGCACCGGCTAGTTCGGCGGCCTTGACTTTCAGAGCACGATCGGACTCTGTGCCCCCATAACGAACCAGCGCTATGGATCCATTTACGTCAATACCCTGCTGTGCGAGGTACTGAAAATCCTCGCGGGAGCCGAAATTCGCATAGACCAGGTGGCCAGTCACATTCCCGGATTTGGAATGTCCATGAAAGACCAAGGTTTGCTCTTCTTTTTCCTCCAGTGCTGCCTCCCAGGCCAATTGCGGCGGGTCCACAATAGCCACCCGTCTGCCGTCGGTTGTAGGATAGTTCAAGTACACCTGGAATTCCTCCATTTCGACCTCATCAAAAGCCGCCTTTTTGAACTCCGACTCCACCCATTCTGCGAGCACATAACTACCTTCTGTACCAGCCATGTGGGGGTACGCGGTCAACTTTTTCAGATTCTCAGCAATGTTGGTCTCGTTGATATGTCCTTGAACAAAGTTTTCCACAGATGCGGCACTGTAGGACTGCCCCATGATAAATCGAGAATTCATGTTGAATATGTCCGAGATGAAGAAGACATACACCACGGTGACCACCAGGAACAGGCCGAACAGACGTAGTAATATCATGCATGCATTGTTTTTCAGCCCTACGCGAGCTTCATCGAGGCGTATCGTGAAATGGAATGTGGGGAGGAAGCGACGAAAAGGTAGGTTGAAGGATGAAAGGGAGCGAGTCAGATTGTTAAATCGCTTGGAGAACCGCGAGCGTAATTGCGAGCGGCGCGAGGATGACTCTGGGCCATCTTCCACGTCCATCTGGTCGAGTTCCCTTTGCAGCTCCTCCATGGAACCCCGTTCCGATCTCGAACCCGTCGAGTCCAGGTCATCGATGCTATTCCGGGCGGACTCGACGGTGGGCGGCTGATAGCCACGCGGTCTCGCCTCCGCCCGCGGAGTGGTATCCGTACCACTCCGGTGCAGAAGGCCTTGTCGTTCAGCATGGTCGCCTGCTTCGTCGGAGGAATCGAGGTGGGATCGGGAAGAGCCAGGACGGGCGCCGACAGCCTCCTCGTAGGTAGGAATCGGGAGGGATTCGTACTCGAACTTCTGGTCGTTACCCATGACGAAGGGTATGGAGCGTGCGGGAGCCGTGCGACTTCGATAGTATCACAGATACCGAGATCAGCGGGGAATCAGCGGGATCATGATCTGACTGAGACAAAAAGAACAGGCGCAAACATGCTCCCAGAACGGCGAGCCTTGAAGACAGGAAAAAAACGATTGAAAAGGAGAAGCCCCCCGAAGACGACGAGAGAGGGGGTGTGTCAATGTAGAAGGAGAAGGGGGTTACGGGGTTTGAGAGGGAGGGGGGGCCGACGGGTTCAGGGATTCTAGAATGAAGTTGATAGCGGCTAGACGAATCAGCAAAGCAATGGACTCGCGCAAAAGAGTGAAGTAGCCAGCCTGGATGGATCGATCGATAGATAGAGGATTAGAGATGAAGGACAGATGATTAGTTTGAGTTCGGTCGGTCTTCCCCGGATCAAGCCGCCTCCCGTCAGAGAGTCTCGTTTTGAGGCTTACGAGAAAACGCGTGGCGCAGTCCATTATTAGTTCTCGGCACTGGCAGGCAGAAGTGTTCGGAATCAGATTTCACCCGCCCGGATCGTCAGGGCATGCACAGTCACAGATCGACATTTTCAACGGTTCTCCGGTGTAGTCTCGTCTAAAAAAACGACACTGGTATGCCGTTCAGTCAAGGCCGAGCATCATTGTTGATGATGCCACAGGTGGCTGCACAGGCAGGATGGATTGGGTGTCCTGCTAGAGATACCGTCACAGAGCATAACTTACAGCTCCGTACACTGTAATCTATCCTTATCAGCATATATCCGTGGTGCGTGTAGGTGTATTCTTATCTGTACTGTCACGTACTTACTTAAAGCGCTTACTATACCCGTAAAGCCTCGCATAGGAAGTGCCAGCAAGTTGGCTAAGTTAGAACTATCGACTCAACAACAAGTGTACTGAACGGGCCTTTGGAGATACGCAAAGAGTCTGAATGCGACAGAAAGCATTTTTATGATATTGCAGAGTCGAACAAACTTCTTCAAGATGAGCATCGATCCAATCTCCCTAGGCAATGTCTTACAATGCATTGAGACTGTTGTCGATTTGTCTCCGAGTTTCAGATCCGCTGTCGTGACACGGAAAGTCGCTGGCTGCTGGATAAAACTGGAGTCGATGGCAAGAACTTGCGCAGGCAAGTGGACCCTGGACGCCCTGTGCTATTATTGTGGGCATATAACAGACACGTGTGGGTGGGATGTCAAACAAGAGGGGCAGCGGATGGCTGTTCATTGACTCTTTAGTTTCTACTGACTATGCGGGAAAAAACCCAAGTCCATACAAAAAAAGGCCAAAGAATCACTTCGTCTCGCTGTTGGGGATTTGAACCCACCTGAAAGTCCTGTCTGGGAAGTTGGACGATTGGGCATTGAGCAATCTCGGCAAAACGGAGCGTCCTACTGTGTATACTGTTACAGATCCCACCGGCCAGATCCACAAGATAAGATTGATTATTTCGCCAGGCTCCAGTCGCTCTGGTGACCTACCTCCCTCCGACCATCGGGTGGATATTTGTTTGACCATGACGGAGGACTTGATTCCGGCATCTGGGTCTTCTCTACTCTTGTTTGTCCTTGTCGCTCTCGCTGTCGCTGTTGTAAGTTGACATACGGCCTTCAAGGCATACAATGGCAACCTCCCGCCCGGCAGTCCCGACGTGAACTACAATCCACCTGTTGAGGTTCAACATGGTTTCACTCCATCGTAACACAAGTCAGAGGGCACCCGATGATAGATAGCAGAGACTAGGATGGTTGGCAGAAAGTCCGAGGTGGATCAATGGCTGGCTCTCCCCACTCAGCGTTCAGATACAAGGAAGAGAAGATAGTTTTGCTGGATGAAAGCACTCGAGTACACGGGAGCCCTGCCCATATTGTTGTCCATGTAGAACAATAGGTGTAGACGACTACTTCTCACTCGGCAATGCTGATTGGGCGGTCTTGTTCGGAGTACCAGGTGCACAGCAGTCCGAAAGTACTACAAGATACCGCGACCAGGTGTAGGATAAGATCTGGCTCCATACTCTGATAGCTCATACCGAGCTATTGCAGTGAGAGTACGGATTTATTATCCATTTTATCGACTAGGTGGTGTCCAGTCGCACTGTGACGTGCAGAGTGACCCCTTTCTCCAAAAGTGGGTTGGCCCATTTGTTGTGGTGGTAGACCGAATATACCGCGATTTACCTCCGTAAGTGTCGGTGAAAAGGAAAAAAAAAATCCAGAGTACGGAGCCGAAGGGAGGGCACAAGGAAACTCTTTCTTGCGGACAGACAGAAGTCGGTCAAACTAAAGGAGGGAAAGGCAAGTTGTGTAATATGCGCTGGGGGGGCGCAATTGTGGTTGGATCGAAACAGTTCGCATCAACCGCATCGGGAGATAGGATGAAGAGTACGGCGTATACCAGATCCTGGACACCTTTCAGATGAACAAGTGTGGAAATTAGGAGGTGGATCTGACTGTTGGAGCACATTCCGCAGAAATTGTCTCAAACCGCGTCATCCTCGATAACACAGACAAGTAACAGTAATTGTGAAATGATTGAAGGGAAACGCGTTCATTCCAAGATGGCTGTAGATGTAGTTTGATATCGGTATAGATCCCACACTGTCGGGGAAGGATGTGAGTAGATTTCGGAACCGGGCAGCACAACATGAAATTAATTTCAATCAGACTCGGGGACAGCCTCAGGCCACCAAACCCACCAACCAGGGACGGCCGGTAAGCCCCACCCCCTGCAGGCTAGTTTTGTTAGTCAAGGAACCGGGGGCAAAAATGGTTAGTTACTCGCATGAAATGTAGATACAATTCATTCTTGTGCCAGCAGCAGCAGCAGCAGCAGCCAGCTTGCTTTGCTGCCCACACCCACCACCACCACCCAGACAACTTATATACCGACTCTTTCCCCCCCCCCCTTTCCTTTCTCTTCCTTCTTTTTACTTAAGATCTTTTAACTCTCCCTCTCCTTCTATCCCTCTCTATTTCTCTCTTCTTGCGATTCTTAAGAACTTATACAAGTTTCTTTCGCCTTTTGAAATTTATCTTCTTAATCTTTAATCTTCCGCCCACCCCACCATCCCACTTCCCCCATCCAAATCTTCCACCATGGCTGCTCGTCCCCAGAACATTGGTATCAAGGCCATTGAGGTCTACTTCCCTCGTCAGTGCGTTGACCAGGCCGAGCTTGAGAAGTTCGATGGCGTCAGCGAAGGCAAATACACAATCGGTCTCGGCCAGACCAAGATGAGCTTCTGCGATGACCGTGAAGGTATGCTTGCATTGGGTCTTTTTCTCTTTTGACTGTAACGTGGCTAATAGTCCGTGTCTCATAGATATCTACTCGATCTGCTTGACCACCTTCTCCTCCCTCCTGCGCAAGTACAACATCGACCCCAACTCCGTTGGCCGCCTCGAGGTTGGTACCGAGACCCTTCTGGACAAGTCGAAGTCCGTCAAGTCGGTCCTGATGCAGCTGTTGGCTCCTCACGGTAACACCAACGTTGAAGGTGTCGACAACGTGAACGCCTGCTACGGTGGCACCAACGCTGTGCTGAACAGTCTGAACTGGATCGAGTCCTCTGCTTGGGATGGTAGAGATGCCGTTGTGGTCTGTGGTGATATTGCTCTCTATGCCGAGGGTGCTGCCCGCCCCACTGGTGGTGCTGGCTGTGTTGCCATGCTGATTGGCCCTGACGCCCCGATTGTGCTGGATACCGCTCTGCGTGCTTCCTATGTCACCCACGCCTACGACTTCTACAAGCCTGACTTGACCAGCGAGTACCCTGTTGTCGACGGTCACTTCTCTCTTCGCTGCTACACCGAGGCTGTGGATGCTTGCTACAAGGCTTTCAACGCCCGTGAGAAGGTCCTCAAGGAGAAGATTCAGAACGGCACCAACGGCGTGTCCGACGAGTCCAAGACCGGTCTGGACCGCTTTGACTACTTCGCCTACCACGCCCCTACCTGCAAGTTGGTCCAGAAGTCCTACGGACGTATGCTATACAATGACTTCCTTGCCAACCCTACCCACCCCGCTTTCGCCGAGGTCGCTCCCGAGCTGCGTGACCTGGACTACGAGCAGTCTCTCACTGACAAGAACGTCGAGAAGACTTTCATGGCTCTGACCAAGAAGCGCTTTGCTGAGCGTGTCAAGCCTGCCATTGAGGTTGCCACTTCCTGCGGTAACATGTACACTGGTACCGTTTGGGCCGGTCTGGCCAGCCTGCTGTCCTACGTCAAGTTCAATCCCAGCCAGCCCAAGCGCGTTGGTATCTTCTCGTACGGCAGTGGTCTCGCCAGCTCCATGCTCAGCGCCAAGGTTGTCGGTGATGTCTCGACCATTGTTGAGAAGCTCGACTTGATCAACCGTCTCAACAGCCGAGTTGTTCTTCCTCCCCAGGCTTATGTTGACGTAAGAATCCACTTGAATGCTGGTTACTTCTTGGTATGGAATGCTGATTATGAAATAGATGTGCGACCTCCGCAAGCACGCTCACCTCAAGAAGAACTTCAAGCCCTCCGGAAACACGGAAACCCTCTTCCCCGGCACTTACTACCTGACTGAGGTGGACGATATGTTCCGCCGCAAGTACGAGGTCAAGGCCTAAATAACGACTAGTACACTGACGGAAATTCCTTCGACTGTGCTTCTTTGGACATGATCAGTTCTTTAGACGACTCTCTAGATTCCCACAGCATGCATGATGATTTTGTTTGCCCACCTTCACCCAGCCGTCGAACCCAGTGGAGAAGAAGAATTTGGTTGACGGGTTCTCGGTTTGATTCCCATGCCAAATGTTAATGGCGCATTAATGTTTCCACATATTGTTCTATCTGTTGCCTTCGGATTGAGGCCGATTTCAGACCCAGACGGGTGCTGGGATGCATTTTTACGGGCGGTCTACGAATATCGTGGCCATTTTTTGTTTCTTTAATTTAGATTAATAAAATATCCATTCAACTTCAAACCCATCAAATTGATTTGTGTTGTGCTTTCACGGTCGAGAGTGAAGATTAGTCATGTGACTACCAGGCTAAGAAGCCTGCCTCGACCTTTTCCCAACAGCACAGAAACAATGAATCTCTCAAAAGTAAAGCATGCAGACATGCTCCGCTAATTCTACTGACAACCTGGTAGCCGCCCGTTCGAAGGACTGTGCTTGCTCGTGCGAATTAGCCACAAGCTAGTGGGTTTACTGCCCGCCGGTTTCCGATTGTTCATCTGTCTCAGTTCCTCCAGTTCATCTGCCTTGTTCCTCACTCTGCTTCATGCGACATGACTCTACGAACAAACTGTATAACAAACTTTCCTCTTGCTTTACATCATGAGCTGGCATGATTTGCTCAATACATCCAGCAAGAAAACGCTTACTTGCAGGTTTCGTGAGGGAAGAGCCACCCAGGCTGCCAGGCGCCGAGGTCAACCTCGGCCGGCGCCTACTGCGACGTTTGGAACGCCCCCATATATTACTGCTTCCCCGGGGTATATTCTTAGGGTGAAGTCGCTGTTGATTCCATGCCGCCTATTGCCTGATACTGGCGACCCTGATTAGTCACAGCCAATGTGCGTGACAAGGGCTCTGGTCCCACAACCCTCGGCGCCTAAGTAGCCCTGCAGTCACTTCTCTCTATGCGCCGTGAGGGCATATAGCATCAAGGGCAACGGGATGTGTCCATGAAATACCCCTCTTGCCGCCCATCGAGTAAACGAACCGGACGTGCAGCTCTGGCGAGATACACGACCTATTTAGGTGCAATTACCCAGAATAGATGAAACGCAATTGCTGCCGGATTTAGATCTTTTGCAGCCGGGGACGAACCATAATCTGCACAGGTAACCGACTGTCTGGTTCAGATCTGAAGAAGAGAACATGATGCAAAATATAGCAACATCTTAACGCGCGACTGCTTGCTGAAACAAGCCCACTCGCCCTAGGGCCGTTTGTATCGCGCTTCCTCCAGCAGACACTGAACAATCCAGGGACCGATCTTCGTGCCATCATGCCCTGAACCGATAGACTGACTGCTAGCCTGGCGTCAATATGGAGATTCCTCGTTTCATGCCATCTGCAGCCGGCTCGGGCCATACTGTTCTTTTTTTGGAACACGATGGTTCTTATGGATTGCGGATCGAAGAGCATTAAATGTCAAGGCCGTCGCCATCCAAATATGCCATGACCAGTGCGCGTTTTGAAGCCATGAGTCAAGCTTGACATACCTCGACAGTTCTTTTCTCTTGTCTAGTTTCTTAGCCATCAGCAAAACTCCCTTAGCAACAACCTTGGAAGCTGGTCCTTCCTTGCTAATATCTTTTCCATCTTTATTCAGCCTCAGCCAACATGTCTCACGAACTGTCCTACTACCGGCCTTCCACCCCGCCTGCGATGCAGTTGCAAGGGTTCATCGGTGCAAACCATAGCCGTCACGCATCTGACTCTTCTCTATACTCTAATAATTCTTCTCCATGGTCCGCTGTCACAGTGACAACAAGTCCAATCATCAGTTCACCTCCGCGGCATCATCATGGCCCTGCACTGCTTCCCAAGATTCGGCCACAGGACATAGTGATTGAACCCAAATCTACCAGCGGGCCTCAAGGCCAGCGTCGTGTTCTCTCCAACACGCGCAACCCTGCGGGCCTAGTGAATTTACCCACTTCTCGGTCTAGCCAGCGGGCTTCCGCTTCGGACTATCTCGCTTTAGCATCCCCTGGTTCGGTTCCTCCTGTTTACAAGACACAAGGTGGACCGTCTTTAGCATCGCCAGTGAGTCTGACGCCGTCGTACAAGCGCAAAACCGCTGGTGGTCACACTCGATCGGTATCTACCTCTATCATCGATGACTCGAAAGAGGGTCGGTATGGATATTCAACCTGCCGGCAAGTCTCCAGGTGCTTGATCCAGCCCCAGGGCACACTCACCGCACCTATCACGCCTATCACACCGAACATTGTGGTGTATCCAGCGTATGTCGAGTCACCCGCGGAGCCGTCTCATCCCAGAACTTGGCCTCCCAGTGAGGTCCCGATGCCGTTGATACTGCCAGGCTCACCCTACAGCTGCACGCGGACTTCCAGCGCTCAGTGCTCGCCGGTTGGGTCCTGCCACCAGACGGACGGGGATTCAACCACGTTACTTTCCTATCTCACTGCGCCAACTCAAGCAGTGAATCTTGTTCGTAACGTCAGCGTGATCCCCACGCGGGGGTTGCACGACTACTTCTGGTGGGACATTCGCAACTTGCGCAGCTGGTCGTCCTTCTCTTTGGAGACCATCAACTCGGTCGACGGGCTCTCAAAACTTCTCCAGACAGCCATTCCGTCCCAGTTCACCCCCGTGAACGTACTCCCCAGCTCTCACCTGTCACCTGACTCCGAGGCTGCTCTGATCAATGTGCTACGAGACATCTACGCTCCTCGAGTGAACGCAGCATTAGCCGTATCGCAGGGCCCGGACCATCTGACTCTCTACGATGCTCCCATTCCGCGGGTCTCGGGCAACAAAAACTACGGAGGGCCGCACTTTCTAGCCAACTACGCATCCGACACGGAACGGACCAGCGCGGGCCTTCCGCGCGGACGACTCGTTGGGATCGTCAAGACTTTCGATCGGTGGAACACGGGGATGCGCAACGAAGCGCCTCACCGCCGGGTCGAATACCTCAACGGACTGGCGCATCTGCAGCGGTGCATGCGCGAGCACTCGTGTCGGTACGGGTTCATTCTGACTGAGATTGAGCTGGTGTGTGTACGGGCGGGCTGTGACGAGGGGGACGATGTGCCTTATTTTGGATTCTTGGAGGTGTCGGCGCCTATCCCTACCAAGCTGGCGGCCTATGGGGATTACTCGGCGGATCGATGCCCCTATCCCCATTCACCGGCCCCCTCCAACGACAGCTCCTTGGCCAGCCAATCCCCGGTTCTGGATGCTTACCGGATGCCCTCCGAGGGGCTCGAGGGGCCGATGACAGCGAGTCTGGCGCTGTACTTTCTCCTGATGTTGTCAAAGTCGGTGCCGCTCCCCTCGCAGCCGTCGGCCCATCTCAATGTGGGCGGGCCGGGGGCATTGACTCGGCAGCGCGTTCTCCCCGACGGGAAGGACAAATGGATTCCCGAGCCGCAGATCGGGGAGCGACGGGATGCCAAGCGGGTTCGGGGGTGGGTGTGGCCGCAGGATGCGTGGCATCGGCGGGAGGGCGGCGGGGTGCCTCGTTCGCGGGCGATGACGACCGAACCGAGGACGAAAAAGTGGCATAAATAGGGGGAAGGGGATTGATGGTTGATAATGATGGGAGTAATGTAACCGTTAGGTGGCCGAGTAGATCTTTTGTTAGGTTGGTCGATGAACAATTCAAAATGGACCATTCTTCTTGATTACTGGTGTGGATAGGGATGATTCTTACTGTAGAGGTCTATGTCTGCAAGGTCCTCGGATCGTCAATGAGACCACTGCGATGTGACCTCAGGTAGTTGAAGGTGATTCCCACCGCAAGAGGACCTTGGGATATCGAGTACCCGGGGGGAAGCGGGAAACCCTACCTACGAGGACTGAGGAGATGTACGGACATTATAAACCCCTTCAGCATTCAGCATGCAGCACTCACTGGTTGGGTGCTGTTTCATTCGAGTCACACGCTTTTTATGTTGAGTTATTGCTCCCTATTCCCTCCTCCAGAAAACACCCAGAATGAACCCCCCCAACCAAGCCCCGCAACCACCCCCCTCCTCGCCTCCAGAAGGCACTACTACCCCCATTCTCCACGACCTCCTCATCATCGGCGCCGGCCCGTGCGGCCTCGCCGTCGCCGCCCGTCTCCGCGAAGAGACCCCGTCAGCCATGTTCACCGACGACGAGCACCAGCGGTACCACTGGATCAACAAGCACCGGGGGCGGATGACGGTGGTGCAGGCGCACGGGCGGGCGAGGAGGGGAGTGAGGGCGGAGAAGTATCAGAGCCCTAGCATCAGCTACAATATGAAAGATGATGAGAGTTCCGAACCCGACTTGGTCCATTCCCGCTCTTCCTCTATCTCCTCCTCCTCCTCCTCCTCCTCCTCCTCCTCCTTTTCAACGGACTCAACCTCCAGAAATTCCTCAGTCGATAACGAAGACACCCCGACGACACTCATCCTCGACAGCACCGGCGCCCGGTGGATGGAACGGTGGAACCGCGCCTTCCAGACCCTCGAGATCCAGCAACTGCGCAGCCCGATGTTTTTCCACGTCGACCCGCGAGACCGCGACGGGATGCTGGCGTATACGCAGGAGACCTCACGCGGGAAGGATCTGTGGGAGATTTCCGGGTGTGTGGGGAAGGAATTGAGTAAGCATCGGAGGAAGAAGAAAATGATCCGGGGAGGGAGGTACGGTTCATTGTCCATATTCTCTGGGCTTCACAGTAGTTTTTTTTTTTTTTTTTTTCATGCTAACAGCTCACCTCATCGCACCTGGCTAGAATCCCCGCCGAACCCGAAATCGACGAACGAGACCGCAAAGACTACTTCTCCCCCTCGACCGGCCTCTTCGCCGACTACTGCAACAGCATCGTCGCGCGCTACAAGCTCAACACCCCCGGACAGATCCGACCGAGCGAAGCAACCGACATCCAGTTTACTGACCGGCCGGAGCTGTTCGGGGAGGCGCAGGGGAAGATCTTCACCACGACCGCCGCCGACGGCACACAGCACTACAGCCGCGCCCTCGTGCTGGCCACCGGGGCGGGCGGGCAGCCGAATCTCCCGTTTCCCCTCACCCCCACCGAACAGCAGGGGGCGTGTCACAGCTCCCAGATCCGGGGGTTCCCCAGCGCCCACGTGCAGACGAAGATCCGTCAGGGGCAGCCGACTCATCTGGTGGTGGTGGGTGGGGGGTTGACGTCGGCGCAGATTGTGGATATGGCGATCAAGAAGGGGGTGCGTAGGGTTTGGTTGTTGATGCGATCGGATTTCAAGGGTGGGTAAATCAAAACTAACCCCCCATCTCCGAGACACCCCTGGATATTCAAGCTGGTCCTGATCGTAAGCTAACTGACTCCCCGCAACTGCGAAGTGAAACACTTCGACCTCACCCTGAACTGGATGGGCAAGTTCAAAAACCTCGAAAAGGCGCGATTTTGGTCGGCGGACACAGACGAGGAGCGGTTGGAGATGATCCAGGCTGCGCGCGGCGGGGGCAGCATCACCCCGCGCTACCAGAAGATCCTCAAGCAGCATGTCGCGACCGGACGTGTGGCGATTCACCCGCAGACCAGCATTACCGGACGGAGATACTGTGCGGGTTCGCGCACCTGGCGACTACAAACGGAGCCGCCGATTCCCGCGCTGCAGGACACCCCGGTGGATTACATCTACTTCGCGACGGGGATGCGGGCCGATGTCAACGAGATGCCGCTGTTGCACCGCATGCTGCGGGACTACCCCGTGGACACGAGTCAGGGCTTGCCGTGCTTGACGGAGGACTTGATGTGGGATGAAGGGGTGCCCTTGTTTGTGACCGGCCGCATGGCGGCGTTGAGGCTGGGGCCCGGGGCGGCGAATCTCGAGGGGGCGAGGCTCGGGGCGGAGCGGATTGCGTGGGCGATGGAGGATGTCTTGGGGCGGAGGCGGAGGCCGAGGGAGGGGGAGAGGGAGTGTTTTTGTGGGTTAGGGAATCGGTTTGCTGGTTTGGTGGATGTTGATGTTGAGGGTTAGGCTGTGTCAGACTGACTGACTGTGTACTACTACTACTAGTAATCTCCATCACAGCCTATTTGAGGCAAGATGCTACCTGCTTGCATTTGTTAACACAGCCCTTCTGCTCAATGCATGTGTGTGTGTGTTTCACGGTAGTAGACTTTGCACCACGAGTTAAAGCTTCTAGCCATACTACATAGGTATGACTCGTAGGCACGGTATAGGGGTCAACCGGACAGGAAGGCGGGGTTCTGCTCTTGCCCCTCAAAATCCAGGGAGCACGAACTATTCACGCATCGCCCTCTTCAACCGGGTTTCAGCTGTACAAAGTAGTACTCCGTATAGTTAGTAGTAGTAGTTCGAGCTGAGGCTGCCGCGGAGGCAAGGACATGTGGCGCAGCACATTGTGGCGGGTGCAGCACGGGTGTGGCGTGATGGGGTCTCGTTCCTTGATGTTCGCTGTGGTCGTACTTCTGGTTCGTGAAAGGTACAGCCACAGAGATGGATCTCTAGAAGATAGAGTTGATCTTGACGATAATCCAACCAGTGGCAACGAAAAGCGAAAGTTCTGTTGGTCGGGTGGGATTTCCGCGCAAGTCCGAGGTGTGAGTAAGTTAGGGTTGGGTTGGATTGGGTTTGGGGTAGTGGAAGGTCCACGTGCAAACACTGGCGCCTGCTACATTTACTGTTTCCTGTGATGGTGGATGATCTAGTAGCTAAGGCTATCCAGTCATATCTAGTAAAGTAGCTAGTATTTCTATCAAACATCGGCAGTAACATAGCTAGTCTATCTGTACATACAAAAAGCATGAATCAAGCCTCAACAGCTAAAGGAATATTATAGCCCGGAATCAACGGCGGCCAAACCGCTTCCTGCGAGACATCCTTCCCCTTCAGCTGACTCCGCTGCACCACCGCCTGGACGAGCTGCTCGGCATTCTTCTTGTCCGTCAAATCAATCGGCGCCAACCCACGGCCCAGCTGGCGGATCTGAATGCATGCCGCCACAGCCGTCAGCCCGAAATCATACGCAGGGATGACCAGCTCCAGCGCCCCGGTGGCCTTGCCGCTGAGGATGTCGCGACACAGGAACGGCTCCTGGCACAGCGGCCGACCGAGTCCGACCCCGTCCAGCGTGTCCAGCGCCTTGACCATCGCCTGGGCGGACCGGAACCCGCCGGTCAGATAGGACTTGGTAGTGGAGAGGGAGGAGACGATGTTCTGGGCGAATTCCATGAAGAACTGTTTTTGTTTTTTCGGGTTGGTCAGTCATAATCATCATGTGTGTACTGTAGCATGGGGCAGGGAAAACTCACAGCCTCCCGCTTCTTCGTCGAATCACGCTTCTCCTCCTCCTCATCGCCCATCTTCCAATTCTCATACGTTCCCCCCGACAACTCCACAAAGTCAAACCGATGCGCCTCCAACGCCTGACACAGTTGCCGCGCCTCGTCCGGCTGAAACCCGTTCGGCTGAAATTCGACGCTATTCACCTTGATCCCCACCACAAAGTCCGGCCGCACGCGCTGGGCGATCGCCTCGCGGATCTCCAGGATCAACCGCATGCGGTTCTCGAGCGAGCCGCCGTAGCGATCGGTGCGGCGGTTGGTGGTCTCCGATAGGAACTGGCTGAGCAGGTAGCCGTGGGCGGCGTGCAGCTGAATCCCGTCAAACCCGGCGCGCTCAAGGTAGGCGGCGGCGTGGGCGAACCCCTCCACCACCTGCTGGAGGTCGGCCTCGGTGGCCGCACGCGGCTTGGCGAAGGTGCTGCCCAGCACCTGCCCGACGAGCTGGACGTCGCTGGCACTGATGGGGTGCGGCTGCAGCAATTCCGACGTCTGGCGGCCCGGGTGGCTGACCTGCGCGACAATCAGGGACCCGTGCGTCTTCGCGGCGGCGGCCAGTTGCTGGAACCGCTGGAACCGCTCGTCGCCTGCTTCGGGGGCGGCGGAGGCGGGAAGGATGAGGTTGCCGGCGGCTTCGAGGTGGGCGGGATCGATCATCACGTTGCCGGTCAGGAGGAGCCCGATCTGTCCCGCCCCCCACACCCGGTAGGCTTCAATCAGCTCGTCCGAGGGGATGCCGCGCGCGTCCAGCTCGGTGGCGGACCAGCTCGAGAGCCGCTCGCTCATCGCCCCCTTGAGGAACCGGTTGGGGGCGCTGCGCTGCGAGAAGGAGAACTGCAGCGGTTGCGCCAGGGGAGTGGCGTCGACGACGGGGAGGCCTGCTCGCGTCATTGTGTGCAGCAGTAGATTAGCAGCAGGTGGTCGAGGTGTCGCAGTGGTTGAAACAATTATTGAGCAAAAGGACTCGGTGTAGGAAGAGGGATGACCCCCACACTTTAAACAATCTGATCAATGCATTGCTTGGTTAATCCAGAGTGGCATCACGGTCCTGGATTTCTAAGCTGTGGCCACGGAGATCATTCCTGAAAAGAAATAGTGGTGAGGATCCACACTTCTTCATCCACTCTTGGATTCTCACCTCGGCATCTTTTCATGGCCCCACAGTTGAATTCCCTATTGCTAAGTGGCGCACCGCGAGATAAGATTGACAACTACGGCGCTTTGCTCGTGCCCGATCCACCGATTGCTGGATGTTATGCCAGCAGGGACTGGTGCGTGTGTTCTTGACATCGATGGGTATTTATTGGTCTTCTCGGGCTATGTCGTGTTTCGGGAGGACGAGCGTTAATTGCACTCTGCGATAGCCTCTTACATCGGAGTAGCGGATGCTGCGCCCAGAGAAGTCGTGCATGCAGACTGTTCGCATTGAAAGAGCCTTGCTGGGGTAATCTACCTCATAGTAGGTTCTTGTGTCTTTTACCCACAGGAAGACCCGAAGAGGCGGTAGTCGACTCGAGAAGGAGATGGACAGCTTGTGGAAAGACTCAATGTCTATGCAGCCGACATAACATTGCACCGTCAAGGCATACCAATGCTGGCCAAAGCAATGCCACAGATGTCTGTTTCAATCAAAGTCTGGCTGAGTTGCCAAGATGACAGGCACCAATGCAATGTTGCCCTGAGTGGCCCAACTCTCTTTGCCAAAACCATGATCAGCACAAGAGCTTCACAATGTCTGGTGGAGATGATCTTATATGGCTGGATGCTCGGCAGCACGGCTCGTCGACCCCGAGTCTCGCATCAGAGACAGGGTCTTTGCTCATAGACTCGCGACTTCGACCTGGAGAGGTCAGTTTCGGCAGGCAGCAGATGTCTGGCTCCTTTGGGTCAGCCACCTGCGTACTCAGCTCCCAGAAGCCATCTTCAACATACCTTGGGGCAGTGCTATTGCCATGTGGAACCTGGCAGCTCTGGTGATTCTGGCTTCCCTTATGCCCTCAGATCTTAGCCGCAGCAAAAGATCGACGTAGAGGCAAGAGCTTATTGGGAAAGGCGAGCATGATCCCATCTCTTCACAGCCCTTTTCATTCCGTAACCTCGACTGAACGAAACATGAGACAACAGACAGGTGCTTTGGTCTATGTGGTCTATCTGCTATTCTGCATGATCCCCACAGAGATACTTCTAGGCTGACGTATGGCACATTGCCCACGACCTACACGAGCCCGCGTTAATTTCCTTGGTTTCACAGGAGGGTTTGAGCCGCAGCTTGAGAGTTAGTTAGAGGAGTGACCCGTCCATTGGGCCTGTTGTTTTGCTTCCTACAGCAGACAACTGGTGGCAGAGCTCGTGGGTTTCGCACTTATTCGCACTTACTTCTGACTGCTGTTATGTGGACCGGTGCAGCTTCAAGTCGTAGTCTATCTCCGTCGGAATCCACCGGCAAATCCCTCCCAGGTTGGATGCAGTATCTGTCCCGCTACGACTGGCATTCAAGCACTACCGAAAGTCATACCCGCATCTCTAAAGTCTGGTCCCATCGTCTCGAAAAACCCTTGCTTCGCCTCCGGCTAGCGAATCCGCCAACCTACGCCCAAGCAAACGTCTCGAAGACTCACCGACAAGCCCGATCTCGGGCTTGTCCACAAGTACAAGAAAGCAATACGAAAGGTTGCTGGATGCTGGGTCGAGTCCAGCATTCTCGTTACTTCTGAAAGACTTGGGTAGGTTGCACTTGGCATGGAGCAAGCAGTTGGGCTTGTGTGAAGCGCCTTGCTGACCGCCAGGCAGCTCTACCAACCGCAAAAGGATCGTGGGTGAGATCATCAACCACTCCTTCTAGGCTCGAACATATTGTTGAAGCGAGGGAGAGGTTGATTCAGCTGACTGGGTTTGTCCCCAGGCTGCTTCCAAGCGGCAAATGGACGGCGCAGTGGGAGGCGACAGAGGTCAGCGGCTGAGAAGAGATGATGATCATGATAATGTGATAATGAAGAGAGGGAAATGCCAATAAATTAATAATTCGATAGAGTTCAATTGCTTTTGAATTGAATTAACCGCCGGGGAGAAGGATTGGTTGCCTCCACTAGAATGGTTGTGATAGGAGGGTGGGGGAGGGTGGCTGTGTAAAAGTTGCTGCTGCTGCTGCATTCATTCATCATTATTCATTATTCCTCATCTCAACAATTCTCCCTCCTCCTCCTCCCTCCTCCCTTTCAACTTCACCTCACCTCACCTCACCTCATCCCCTCAATCCACTTTCTCTGGTTCACTTCTCTGCTGCGCCCCCTACCCCATTGTTTAGACTTCTCTTGGCCTGTTCCATCACTTTCAAAGGTCTACTATCCTGTGACTTGGTGGAGTCTATTGCCTTTGCAATGCCCCGAGGTTCTGGTCCAAGGACAACTCCAGTCCTGATAAGCTCGCCTTCGTGAATGCACATGCATTTTAAGCACAGCCCTTCTCGTCCATTTTTCTCTCCCTTTTATACATCGCCATTGGCCCCCATTCGGTACAAAGAAGGAAATCAGGCCTACGACCATTTCAAGGCAATTAGCTCGCACATACCCTACTTTCTTCCCCAATTGACTCAACCGGGTGTTCTTCTATTGATGCACGCTGCACTATTTCCTCGTCAGACAAATCAGATTTCGTGCCGCTCACCTGAATATGCGGTCTTCAGACGAGCATCGTCAGGCCGAGGGTTTGAACCCGTTCGGGGTTTCAGATAGAGGGGTATGTGCAAATGAAGCGGCGCTTGCGCTTCCATAGCATCTGAGTATATCATGTTAACCAAAGCAGCGTCCACACTCTTCCGACTCAGGATACCTGAGTCCATCCTCACCGTCCGACATGGCTGCCACTCTTTCCCCAAACAGACTCATGGCGCACCCCGACTCGTCGCGGACCTCGCATTCCCTGGATGGAGAGACGCTCCGTCCTCGGGCTGACTCCACCATCTCCAGCGCAGACACGGCCGTGAGGTCCAGAGCCAACTCGGAGCTGACTGCTGTTCCAACCAAGCTGGTCTACGATGATGTCTCGCTGTCGGACGCGCTGAACCCGGATCCGCGCACAGAGGGGGACTTTGTCGTCCAAGACAACAAATTCGCCTTCTCGCCCGGCCAGCTCAACAAGATGCAAAACCCCAAGTCGCTTGCTGCATTCCAGGCTCTGGGTGGCCTCTCCGGGTTAGAAAGGGGCCTACGAACCGACCTCGCCTCCGGGTTGTCGGTGGATGAGACCTACCTGGAAGGCACGGTGAGTTTCGACGACGTAACCACTTCCGCAGCCTATGGCTCGGCGAAGCACGAGCACCGCCGAGAAAAGGAGCTGCAAGTGTCGCAGCCATCGCCCGAGTCTCCTCATCACATCGCCTCAGGCTTGGATGCACAGTTCCAGGACCGCATCCGCGTCTTCAGCCAGAACAGACTGCCGGCTCGCAAGTCGACAGGCTTTTGGACGCTGTTCTGGCGTGCCTACAATGACAAGATCATCATCTTACTGACCATAGCCGCCGTCGTCTCCTTGTCGCTCGGTATCTACGAGACCACCAGCGAGGGAAGCGGGGTCGACTGGATTGAAGGGGTCGCAATCTGCGTGGCCATCTTGATTGTGACGACTGTCACGGCCGCGAACGACTGGCAGAAGGAAAGGCAGTTCGCGAAGCTCAACAAGAGAGTAAGTCCCAGCGTCCTTGCCGGATTGCGCGATGACTGACGGCGACAGAACAACGATCGAGAAGTGAAGGCCATCCGCTCAGGCAAAGTTTCCATGCTCTCCATTTTTGACATCACGGTGGGGGATGTTTTGCATCTCGAACCGGGCGACTCCATCCCTGCGGACGGCGTTCTGATTTCGGGGCATGGGGTGAAATGTGACGAGTCTTCGGCGACCGGCGAATCGGATCAGATGAAGAAGACCGATGGATATGAAGTTGGACGTCACCTCGCAGCTGGTACTGCATCGAAGAAACTTGATCCTTTCGTGATCTCTGGCAGCCAGGTGCTCGAGGGAGTGGGCACCTACCTCGTGACCAGTGTTGGACCGTACTCCACCTATGGCAGAATTCTGCTATCCCTGCAGGAGTCTAATGACCAGACTCCCCTGCAGGTCAAACTGGGCAAGCTTGCTAATTGGATTGGCTGGTTGGGCTCCGGGTAAGTGAATTGACTCCTGCTAAAGTTTTCATCGACTGAGTGTATCAGCGCGGCGATCATTCTATTCTTCGCCCTATTCTTCCGCTTCGTCGCAGACCTTCCACACAACAATGCCTCGCCCGCCGTCAAGGGCAAAGAGTTTGTCGACATTCTGATTGTGGCTGTCACGGTCATTGTCGTTGCGATCCCTGGTGAGTAATCTGGCATACCTGTAGAAGAAACCTACTGACCCGAGTATCCAGAGGGCCTTCCACTTGCTGTCACTCTAGCTCTTGCCTTCGCGACTACCCGCATGGTCAAGGAGAACAACCTAGTTCGCGTTCTTCGGGCATGTGAGACTATGGGCAATGCAACGGTTATCTGCTCGGACAAGACGGGGACTCTCACGCAGAACAAGATGACGGTTGTTGCAGGGACACTTGCTACCCGGAGTTTCAGCCAGAACGCGGATGGAAGCGCGCCTGGCTCCACGGCAAGCGAGTTCTTCAAGCAGAGCTCTAGCAAACTGCGAGACCTGGTCACCAAAAGCGTGGCGCTGAACTCGACCGCCTTTGAGGAAGAGAAAGATGGCCAAAAGCAGTTTATTGGCAGCAAGACCGAAGTGGCGTTGCTGCAATTGGCGAAGGACCATCTTGGCATGGACGTGACGCTTGACCGAGCGTCTGCGGAGATTGTCCAGCTCTTCCCCTTTGACTCTGCTCGTAAGTGCATGGGTGTGGTCTACCGCGAGCCTGCCTTTGGCTATCGCCTTCTGGTCAAGGGCGCGGCCGAAATCCTGGCGGGTGCTTGCACTACCCACATAATCGACAGGGATTCCGACAAGGACAGTCTCGCTGTCGACTCGCTGCGCGATCACGACAAGCAAGACATGCTTGCTCTGATTGAAACCTACGCCAGCCAGTCGTTGCGCACTATAGGAATGGTGTATCGCGACTTCCCGAGCTGGCCTCCCCATGGCGTCAGACGCATGGAGGACGAGCCCGCGGCGGCGGTGTTCGATGATGTCTTTCAGGACATGAATTGGATTGGAGTGGTTGGCATCCAGGACCCTCTGCGGCCGGAAGTTCCAGCTGCCATCCGCACATGTCATGCGGCAGGCGTGCAAGTCAAGATGGTCACGGGTGATAATCTGGTTACCGCCAGTGCAATTGCCGCCGCTTGTGGCATCAAGACCGAAGACGGGATCGTCATGGAGGGTCCCAAGTTCCGCCAGCTCTCCGACGACGAGATGGACCGCGTCATACCCCGGCTTCAGGTGCTCGCACGCTCATCGCCGGAGGACAAACGGATCCTGGTAGCTCGGCTCAAGAAACTCGGCGAAACCGTCGCTGTGACCGGAGATGGCACCAACGATGGCCCGGCTCTTCGGACAGCAGATGTTGGCTTTTCGATGGGTATTGCCGGCACGGAAGTCGCCAAAGAGGCTAGTTCTATCATATTGCTCGACGACAACTTCAAGTCAATCGTCACTGCTATCGCATGGGGCCGTGCCGTCAACGATGCGGTGGCCAAGTTCCTCCAATTCCAGATCACTGTCAACATCACCGCCGTCATTCTGACCTTGGTGTCCTCGCTGTCCAGCAGCGACAACCAGAGCGTCTTGAGCGCGGTGCAGCTGCTCTGGGTGAATTTGATCATGGACACTTTTGCGGCGCTCGCCTTGGCGACTGATGCGCCGACGGAGAAGATCCTTGATCGCCAGCCGGTCCCTAAGAGCGCGTCCCTGTTTACTGTGATCATGTGGAAGATGATACTCGGTCAGGCAATCTACCAGCTCGCCATCACCTTCATGCTGTACTTCGGCGGGAAGACGATTATTGGCTCTCAGCTGGGCAGCGAGCACCCCGAGCTGGTTCTAGACACAATCGTGTTCAACACGTTCGTCTGGATGCAAATCTTTAATGAATTCAACAACCGACGACTTGACAACAAGCTCAATATCTTCGAGGGCATGCTCCGCAACTACTGGTTTCTCGGAATCAACTGCATCATGGTCGCCGGGCAGATCATGATTGTCTTCGTTGGGGGAGAGGCCTTTGGTGTCACCCGGCTCAACGGCATCCAATGGGCCATCTGCTTCATCTGCGCTCTGGGCTGTCTGCCGTGGGCGATCGTTCTGCGTCTGACTCCCGACCGACCGTGTGAGATTGCGCTGGACTTTGCCGTGCGCTGCATCACCTTTGTGACAGCGCCCGTCGCTCGCGGAATGAGATGGCTAGCAGAGTGTGTCAAGTCTGTAGTGCGGCCTCTGACGCGCACTGCGAAGCGTGCAATGCCTCGTCGCCAGAAGGCGGGGACTGCTGACACTGAGGCGTTGCCGGACGAAGAGGCGGGCACTACATCGATGCAGGTGCTCCAACGAAAGGCGACCCCTGAGGCTCCCCCGGCGACAATCCCGGTTCCTCCCATCACCATTACGACCTCATGAATTATGAAACACTGACTGATAGAGCCAGACTCGGCACTGTGCTTCTATGCTTACCTCTTGCTGTGTTTGATTATGGCTGGCCGGTGTTGTACTGTACATATGTATATAAGGCGGGGTGGCTTGGTCTTGGCTTTTAGCGCGATACTCTGATTTTTTACTGTAATATAGAGAGAACTTGATACCTAGACAGCAGCAATGCAATGTTGTGCTATACGATGTATACTTTCAGAAGCTTCTGCCTCAGGCAATCAATCAGGCCTGCGGATGTCTCCGCACCGCCACTTCGAGTGCGCGCCGCCCGCCCGCTGCCTCGTCGTTCCGTACCTTTCAACTCTCCTGCTGCTGTTGCTCTCCGTATCCGTCATCTACAGCTCCTGTCGGCTTGACTTATTGTATTTGCGCCGTGTCTCTGCTCTCTGGCATTGAGATTGTATTCTCGTTGCTCACTCCACATTTCCAATCCACGCCTGAGCTCATCTGCAGACTAACCACGGTGTTCAACTCCTTTCCCCGCGGAACCGCCATCCAGGTAATGACGATGCCTACAGTGCCTGACATCCTCCTCCTCCCTTTTCCTCACTCCCAACCAATACAACAGCTAAAGTAACCAACTCTCTAACTCCCAGATACTCTTCGCATAACTCCCAGACGAATTGACAAATTGAACCCCGCCCTCTTGACACCACTCCATCCATACCCTAGGGATCTACCCCCTCACCCCCACCACCACTACCACCAACAACAACAACGACAAACCCATCACGATACACAACCAGCAAAATGGCGCAACTCAACTACCGCACAATCAACATCGACGTCCTCGACCCGGACTCCTCGATCAACTTCCCCATGGACACCCTCCTGCCGGCCACGCTACCCGCGCCGACCACCTCCAGCGCCGCCGCCGCCGTGGCCGGCGAGGTGCGCCAGCTGCTGCGCGGCGGCGACCCGGAGGCGGCCCTTCGCCACGTGCTGGACACCGCCCCGCTGGGCGGCGACGAGCGCGCCAAGGAGGTCCATCTGGCGGCCGTGACCGAGGTGCTGCAGGGGATTCGGCAGGGGGAGATGAGCCGGGTGCTGGAGGGGGTTTGTACCGGGGAGGGTGGGGCGGGGCGCGCGGATTGTTTGATGAAATATTTGTATGTTGTCTTTTTTCCTCTTTCTCCTTTTACCTAGACTTTTTATCTACACCTTTTACAGGCTTCTGGTTAACGACACGACATCAACAGGTACAAAGGCATGGCCTCCCCGGTCTCGAACCAGACCCCCCGCAAATCGGTCTCGCCGCAGAACACGGGCTTCTCGCAGATTCAGGGCCGCAACTTGGGCGAAGGCGGTGGTGGTCAGCAGATGAGTGTGCTGTTGAGCTGGCATGAGAAGTTGGTGGAGTTGGTTGGCACGGGGTCGATTGTGCGGGTCATGACGGATCGGAGGACGGTTTAGATTGATGATGGTAGTTAGAGTCTGTGTTGTTAGTATGTACTTGACACTTCATCAATGATGGAGGTGACGGATATATTTTTCTCTTCTGAGTCTGCCTCGTTTCCCCTGTATATATATATATATATATATATATGTTAGAGTCTCTTTCATTCTGCAAGCTACATATCATATCATACAACGCTTTTGCTTTTTTAGCTAGGAAGGCTGGGAACTTAAGAGGGGGTTTCATTTCTGCTCAAACGACCCTCCCCCCAGAATATCCTTCAGATTCAACTGCCCACTCCCCCTCTCCAGTGGCTGCGCCTGGCCCGCGCCCTCCTTCCACCCAATCATATAGATCAGTCGGAACGTGGCGGGAATCCCTCTGGCGCCCTCCTCCATATGCAGCTCACGGTAGATCGCCTCGTTCGCCAACAGCACCTCCCGGCCGAGGGGCCCCATCTCGCGGTGCAGGATGGCATTACTCTCGCCCATGGCCTGCAGATCCGCCATCAAGGAGAAAGTATCCGGGAACTCGACCACGATATCCTCGACATCGATCGTCAGCATCTTGAAGCCCGCCTTGTTCAGCAATCCGCCGACGTCGCGCACGTCCGCCAGCGGCGAGACATGCGGGCTGACCCCGCCCCGCCGCTCCAGATCGGCCAGCTGCAGCGAGGTGCGCAGCTCAAACAACGTGTCGCCGCCGAACATGGCGGCGATGAACGGCGCATCCGGCTTGAGAATGTGGTTGACCTGCGCCAGCAGCGAGGGGAGGTCGTTGATCCAGTGGATGCTCAGCGACGACAGCACCGCGTCGAAGCTGTTCTCCGCGTACGGCAGCGTCTCGAGATCCGGCACGACTTGCCGCGTGATCGGCAGTGCTCGGTTGAACGGCTGGTCGATGTCCCGGTTGAGCAGCGCGCTGCTCGTGTCGATGCACGTCAGGTGCGAGATGCGGGAGGCCAGCGGCTCCGCCTGGCCCGTCGGCGAGCCTTCGTCGGGCAGTGGGGTGGTCAGCGCCCGCGCGATGTTGCAGCTGTTGGCCCCGAGGTCGAGGACCTGCGGGAAGTCGCGTTTGATGTCCTTGATTCAGGAAGAAAACTTGATGTTTAGCGAGATGGTTTGGGTTGGGTTTTGGAGGCATTTGAGGAGGAAGGGGCGGTGGTAGGGCTCGGGCGAGGGGGGAATTTTGTATGTTACCAGCAATCGCTCGCATAATCGCCTGGCGACCTCGTCTTTAATATAATCCGTCTTCCGGCTCTCCTCGACGTTCTGGGCCGCTCGGTCCTTCTGGAGGTGCTTGACCCGCCGGTTGAAGATCTCCATCACCGGGTTGCCGGGCGTTTGCATGGCGTATGTCCGTCGAGCGATACATGATCTTGTCGGTACGGAGGGTAGATGTGCTGTGGTTGGGCTGCTGGCGGTGGGGGTAGGGATGTGTGACCGCACCAGCGGCCGTAGGAGTCGAGGTAGAGACATGGTTGCTTGCTCGCCAATTGCTGTGAGGTTCAACGCTTGGAGGTTGCGTTGGATGCCAGATCGACAGGCGGGCAGAAAAGTCACGGCGGAGAGGCGGCGGGAACGTGACGTCGGGGCGGAAGGGAAGGTCGGCCCTCACTCCGCATTTTTTCCGCTGCTGGTGTTCTGGATTGGTTTCCCTCCATGACATGCCGTTTCTCTGCTGTGTGCGGTTTTGTTGGCGTAACGCCTGGTGATGAGAAGATCATGATTGTTATGTCTGGTTGAGTCTTGTCTTGCTGCTATTTTTTGTTTCTGCATGGTTTCTGGTCGTGATACTGCACAAGGTATGCTTCCCCTATGTTTCATTTCGCGCCCCCCGTCCCCCCCACCCCCAACCTCCTCGGACTGATATCAGATACAGCATGCAATTGTTGAGATAGTCTCCACGCATCCCATCATGTCACGTCCATTCCCCTACGCGTACATCTCCTGTCCCTGCGCCAACACCCCCGTCCCGGATCCCTCCAAGAAACGCCGGTCGCGCGAATCCCCGCAGAAGGCCAGCCATCACCCCGACCATCCCAAACCGCCGCCGCGCTTCGACGACAGCGAAGACGAACAAACCTTCGACCCCCGAGCCCCCCGTTCGAACTTCTCCCTCTATCCCCCCGAGCACCTCCTCTACTGCGAGGACTGTCACCAGATCAAATGCCCGCGATGCATCACAGAGGAGATCGTGTGCTGGTACTGTCCGAACTGCCTGTTCGAGACCCCGAGCAGCATGGTGAAGAGTGAGGGGAATCGGTAGGTTCTAGGTTGCCTGCTCTCTGGACCCCACAAACTGATCATCTTATCGGGGAGATGTGCACGCAACTGCTTCAACTGCCCTGCCTGCACCGCGCCGCTGGCGGTCAACACCCTCGAGAACGTCGTCCGCGGCGGCACGAGCCAACAAGGCCCCTGGGTCTTATCCTGCGGCTACTGCATGTGGTCGACGCTGGACATCGGCATCAAATTCGACAAGCCCACCAACATCCGCACGCAGCTGGCCAAGCTAACCGCGACCGACTCGAACCCGGCCCGCTCGCGGCAGATGTCGCGCACCTTTGGGGAGCTCAAGTCGCCCCTGTCGACCTTTGCATCTATCGACGAGCCATTTCCTCCAGCTTCGGGGGAGGCGCGAGCGGACGACTCGTCCGACCAGTCAACCACCCCGCTCAGCCCGGACGCCCGGTTCCACGCCCTCAAGAACTTCTACAAGAACCAAATCTCTGCGACCTCCTCGTCGCCCAACGACCCGCTCGGCGTGGATTTCGGGGCCGGGTTCTCGTCGCCGGGAGCCCTAAACCGGATCATGTCGCTCTACACCTCCTCATCGCGGCTCAGCAGTCTGTACGGGGGCGCCAGCAAGAAGCCCAAAACGAAACCGCCGGTCATGCGCGAGGCGCTCACCGCGAGCGAGGGATTCCAGACGCCGGCCCCTGACGCAGAGATGAGCTTTCTGCAGCGCATGGCGAGGGAGGAGTGCGGCTGGGACGGGCTGGCCTCGCTCGAGCAGCGCGGCTTCCAACCGCCAACCGCGCGGTTCGTGGACGAGCTGCTGCCGCTGGCGACGCTGCTGCGCACCAAGCGCGCCAAACGGTGCAAGTCGTGCAAGCACATCCTCGTCAAACCCGAGCAGAAGCCGCAGTCGACCCGGTTCCGCATCCGTCTGATCGCCCTCAGCTACATCCCGTTACCGACCCTCCGCCCGTTGACCATGCCCGTGCCACCACCGGCGGGAACGGCGGCCGCGGGTGTGACGATGGCCGCTACCACCACCAGCATCAGCATGCCCGTGAACCTCGACGCCCTGCCGCCCCTGCGCCCCACCCAGCTGCTCCTCACCCTCAAGAATCACATGTTCGATCCCGTCCGCATCACCCTGGCCACTCCGGCCGTGACCCCGGGCCGCGTGGCCTCCAGGGTCACCATTCTCTGTCCGCAGTTCGACATCGGTGCCAACAGCGACGTGTGGGACGAGGCGCTGCAGGCCAACTCTGCCACGGCGGCTGCAACCGCGGACCAGCGCTCCTCCCGCTCCGGTGCCGGTGCCGTCGCCGCCTCCACCACGACCAATAATCCCCCCTTTGGGGTCTACGAGAAGGTCGCCGAGGCCGGCAAAGTGTGGGACAAGGGCCGCAACTGGACAACCGTCGTCCTCGAGGTCGTACCGGGGACGTTGCCGCCGTCTAGTGCAACCCTCCCACCTCCGAAGACGACGACTACTACTACTACTAAAATCACCGAAACTGCCGACAACGATGGGGACAGCGACAGCAACAGCGACACCAGCAGTTTCGGCACCGGGGCGGTCCCGGATTGGACCGGCCAGGCCGCGGAACGGGACAAGCAACAGCAGCAGCAGCAGCAGCAACAGCAGCCGCTCCAACCAGACGAGGACGTCCTTGAGATCCCCGTCTTCGTGCGCATGGAATGGGACTCAGAGAATCAGATTGATCGGCCGGGCGTGAGTGCCGCGGGCGAGATGGTGAAGCGGGAATTGGCGTATTGGATGGTGCTGGGGGTGGGCAGGATTGATCCGAGTGTTTTGGGGTGATTCGGCTGTCGGTATCAGTTGTTATCTGAGTTGTCGAGGTCGACGAGGAAGCATTACTTGTGAGAATGTACATGCATTTTAATGGGATCCTATCCAAAACCAAGCCCAGAGTGCACACAGCCCAAGGCTAAGTTCATAACTTGATGAAACCTGTGCTTTCGAAACAACCGCCCCCACCTAGAAACAAGACTATCATTATAGTAGATGTGATATTCCCCAGTCCAACAACAACAACAACCACATTTGTACACACATTCAAACAAGAGCAAACTACCAAGAAAGAAACATAATACTTGAGCGACTGACTGACAGAGCGATGACAGACAGACAGATCGATAGGCAGGCAGAGAAACACCCTACTTGGAGAGAGATTCCAGACAAAACCCGCCGCACCACCACCACCACCACTTCCTGCTGGTCGAGGTAAAGTAAGTACAGTACAGTACATCCCACCGAGTAGCAAGATAAACAAACAAACTGCCAGTGAGTACTAGACGAATCCCAAGCAGGAAAGCAGGAAAAGAACTTCCGCTTTTTGTTCCTACCCATCTCGTCCCACTGCATCCTTCAATATATAACTGGATATAGATATAACCATTTACTAATGTGTTGGACCACTACTACTACTACTACTACTACTACTACTACTACTAGTGGTGGTAATAGAATGATCCTAACTCACCATAGGACTAGGTAGGAATATCATAGATCTCCACTATTCCAGAACTATCTTGTCGATTATATATAACCCGTGGATGATTCAATCTTAATAACTTACGAAGTAACCTCAGGTTTCAGTAGAACAAGGGACCTGATGACTCGGGTGGTCCCATGGTGATGATCCTTTGTTATCTGGGAATTATCTAAGAGGATCGAGTGGATGTAGATTTGGGACATGGATATACATAACATAAGTATATACGGGGTAGATGTGGACATGTTTGGTGAAAACAAGGATTGCGAACATGAACTTAACATGTTTCATGGCGAAACAAACAAGCGGGACTCAAAAAACTATGGGGCGTGGAAATCTAGATGTGTATACAGCCATAATACACAAGAAACAACCCAAGGCGAGGGTCATTCCACTGAAAGTTCCACCTCCATCTATCATACCTACTTTACAGCTGCAGCGATAGACTAATGTTGAAGGTCAAAGGTTAAGGTTAAGGTTAAAATTTTTCATGAGAAGAGGCATCTTCTCAAAGTTTCCAGTTCCTCACAACAGCCATCATATTTGAATTCCCTTTAAGATCCTGATTTTTCCCAGACAACAACACAGTAATTCTTTAAAACAACATTTGGTTTTCATAAGTTTGGATGAAAAGAAATGGAATTATCGAAAAGAATCCCGGATTGTCTAGTAGTCAGAGGCACCACCCTGGGGGAACTCGAAGACAACAGCACGGCCAGTCAACCGGCGGTAGACCTCGCCGTAGGCGTCGAGGCGGTGGTCAACACCACCACGCTCCTTCTCGTCAAGGATGACCTTGAGGGTCTTGGAGCCATCCTCCTTGGTGCGGATGCGCTTGCCGACAATCTCGACGGGGTAGACGAGGTCGGTCAGGATGGCGTCGTGGACAGCGGTCAAAGTGCGGGAACGAGGGCGCTTCTGCTTCTGGGTGGTGCGGGAGTTGACGGAGCGCTTGGGGCGGGGCAGGATGCGGCGCTGAGCAACGAAGAGGACGTGGCGGTCGGAGAACTTCTTCTCGAGCTCACGGGTCAGACTGTCAAAAGGAATTAGTTGAGTTCGTCCTGGTGCTATGAGCTCGTTGGTGGGCGGAGATTGTCCATGGCCGTGGTGATTATTACAGCCTAGGGCGCACTTGGCAAGGGAAAGCGATGGAAACATGTGTCAAACATGTCAAAGGACTGGGGGACTCCCGTACCGCTGCTGGATCTTGTGGAAACCCTGGAGGAGAGGGACGGGGACGAAGATGATGACGGCCTTCTTGCCGTGACCAACCTCAACCTGCAAATTCACGAAAATTCGTCAATATCACAATCGCGCAGATGAACTTCGGCAAAAAAAAAAATGGCAAGCGTTCGCGATATCAGCGCAGCAGATTAGTCGTATTCCTTGTCCGCAGCGTATTGTTCCTTTCCGTGTTGACCTATTCCCATCCAATTCGAATGTCCCATTGTGCGGTATCATTCGGGAACGCATCATCCCAATCCGCTGCAAAATCAGACTTGGTGTTTTGGTTGCTGGTGTCGTGGCTTGCTTGCTGGGATGTCGTGCCTCATTTCCGCATTCCGCACACAAAAAATTCCAATTCCCCCAATTGTTGGCCTGGCACGAAAAAAAATCCTCCTCTTTCGGACAAGGCGATCTGATCTGCTGGCGGAAACCACAAAGGCAATATCACACAAAGACAGTCCTTACCTCACGGGCAGAGACGAACTGCAGGGGCCGAAGGGTGGCCTTCAGGTCCTGTGTGTTGCTCTCGAGGTCGAACAGAGCACCGGCGATCGCGGTCTCCAGCTCGGAGGGGTTCTGCCGCGAGGGCGAGTTAAGGGCGATCTTGTTGATGGCAGCCATTGTTGCAGACAAGCGACGGGTTGCTGGCTGTGCTGCTGGGGGGGTGGCGGAGAGGTGGTTGCTGCCTTCCTTGTCGTGAGGTTGGTGGTTGAAATTGGTGATACCAGCAGCGACCCAATTTGCGCTTGGGTCGGCTGTGGGATCGGAGGCTCGGCGCTCTCGCTTAGCCGGCCGTCTTATGCCACATTCGGCCTAGTTAGGGGTGGTCCGGTCCCGTGATCTGTCTCGCCCTTCCAGTCCGTCTCTTCCCCGCCTACTTATCGTTATCTATGCGGACTACGTACAGTAGGTACCTAGTTGTTGGTTGATAGTGTACGGTAGGTTTCTCCAGCCCTGACTGGGATCATAATCGCATTATTATCCAGTCAGTACGTGACGGACGGTTCTCGTTCTAATCCCATTCCCGCCACTGCATCCATCATCTGTACATCTTGATCTCCTCCCCAGTCGGAGTCCGGGAAATTGGCATAATTGGAAAACGCTGTCGCCGACTGATACAAAACAACAAGCTGAGACGACTCGGACCGTAGAACCAGTCTCTCAGGCGCTGACAATCCAAACCCCCTGAGGATGAACACATTAACCTGTAATCAACCTGGTATTGTATTGAAAAGAACAGAACCATAAGAGAGGCAGAAAAGACAACAATAACAAAAAGGCAAGCAATTATAAAAGCAATTTGGTATCAGCATGCACATCCTTCCTTGGCTGTCGCGGCGCCTCTCTCGCCTAGGTTGACCCGCGAGTCCTCGGCCGGGCGACCGCCGCTTAAACTGGTCTGTCCGGTGCCTGCGCCTGCTCCACGACCGCTCTTCAGGCTACTCTCGGGGATCGCATTGGCTATAGCGGTGAAAACATCGACAACGTTTACTCCAGTCTTGGCACTGGTCTCAAAGAACAATAGGCCTTCTTCCTCCGCGTAGGCGCTAGCCTCACGTGTCGGCACCTTCCGAGCGTCTCCGCTCGAAGCGTCTTGTTCCTCTTGAGATTCCTCGGTGGCCTCGTCTCCCTCGGCTGGCGAGGACTCGTGTTCTCCCTCGGCCTGCGCCTCACCCGCCGCTTCATTCGCGTCGTTTGTCAAGTCCAGCTTGTTACCGACGAGGGCGATGACTATCCCGGGGCTGGCCTGGCGTTGGAGCTCAGCCACCCAGTGCTTAGCCTTGGTGAGCGAGGACGGCTTGGTAACATCGTAAACCACCAAAGCCGCTTGGGCGTTTCGGTAGTACATGGGTGCAAGCGAGGCGAACCGCTCCTGACCAGCGGTATCCCAGATCTCGAATTTAATCGTCCGCGTCGGAAGGGAACATTTTTGGGTCAGGAAGGCCGCTGAAACCGAGAGGGACCCATGACATCAGCTTCCGGTGTCACCGCGGGGAGGCTTTCGGGGGACATCGCCACACATCGGATGCTTACCTCCAATTGTTGGCTCCTTGTTCTCTTGAAAGTCATTGTTGACAAATCGCAGCACCAATGACGACTGTTAAGCCCAAACAAGATCCATCCCATTCATTGTCAGTCTCCTGAGTCACTTTTGTCCCACGCACAGAGACAAAAAATGGGAAACTGCTGAGGTCGCTCATACCTTTCCAACCGCCGCTTCTCCCAAAAGTACCAGCTTGACGCTGCTGCTCGGTTTCGCGGTATTGGCGCTGGTTGACTCAGACATGGCCGTAAAGAGCCCAACGATTTCAGGATGGGGGAAATTCAATCAGGTCGTCGTGCAGAATAGGCTAACAGCCACGGTGATTATGGGTCGTTGAGGGCCGGATTTCTGCTCGCGAGGGGCGGCTCAGGCCGGCAATACAGATGGCAAAAAATAGGCTCGGAAGGGAGTAGCCTAAAACCGACGACGTAAGCAGGAAACACGAGGTAGATTTGGAGTCAGCTTCAAACAGGGGGGGGGGGGTAAGATGAGGGGGGGCGGCGGGCGAACACAAGACATGAAAGAGTAAGTGGGAGAGAAAAAAAAGCCGACAAATAGGGAGACGAATACTACGTACCAGGAGGTAGAAATCGAAATGGCGGTAAAGAAGGGCAGCGATGCGAGAGGAGGATGAGGAGGCAGAGTGACGACGGCGAGGAAGAGAGAGAGAGTAGCGAGAGATGCTAACCGCCCATGTCGATACCCAGTGAGGCGGAGGTCCGAGTAGATGGACTACTATGGACGGCGCGATGCCCAACTGGGATTAGCGGTCCCCGGCAGTCACGGGACGTTCCCGCCTTGCCGAAAGAGGGCTAGATGGTCCGAGTGCAGTTCAGGCAGGCAGTGGTACCTGAGGCGTAAGTCCCGTCTGCTGCATCATTGGCGTAGGAAATGCGGTGTAGTAGTTTAAATTTCACCCAACCCTGACCAAGTAATTAGACGAGAGAAAAAAAAAAAAAACAAAAAAGATAAAATAAAATAGAAAAAATTAAAATAGTGGCTTTGCGGGTGACAGCAGACACGCACATACGGGAAATGGGGTCAAAAAAGAGGGGCTTGACGTTGTCGTCGATTGATTGTACCTAACTGTAGCTAAGCTAGGGCTTCTGGTTCTCTGTCTTCCCCGGGAGAAATGCCCTGCACATACACTCATTAGTCGAGACTCGGATTTCAGGACTCACGACCATAACCCTCTTTCGGCCTGGTGTGCAAGCACCTGCCTGAATACCTGCCTCATTCCACCGCCTGTCCATACCCATCGCCGCTGTCAATGCAGATTGTGTCGTCTTTCAGGCCTCATCCTGGCGGTAAAGGCGATAGATCAACTTTTCCGTCATTCAAAGCCCTCAAGTACATCGAAATGTTCTCATTGGGCGACAAGCGATCTAGCCCAACCCAGCACATCCAAGCAACTAAGGATGTAGCTAGGCAAGCCGACACTTACGTCGAAGGCACGAGGGAACCAACAGTGTCCGACAACATGCCATGAAGTCCGAGCATGACGTGCCAAAAGAGGATCCCCCCTTCGCCCCCTCCCCCCCACCACCTTCAACGGCCAGGATCGCTTGTCAGCCTGTTTAGTTGAAGACAGTCAATTCTCCAGTGGTAGCCCGTGCTGTCATAAAGCCGACGTTGCACGACATGATTTGCGCAGGGCCTGGTGGCTGCCCAAAGAAGAAGCACATGCAAGCCTGCGCTCGCCCTTCCTGATTCTCGACCAGGATCCACCTAGATAATGCTTAGGGCCGGCAAATCACCTTGGAGATGCTCTGTACCCTCCCGTCAAGCCGTCTCTGGGGCAATCACTGCTTCAATGGATTGCAGTCCAGCCTGCCTAGTGCAAGGTTATTCCTGAAGCTTTCAAGCTGGCATGCGGGACAAGACTCCTAATCCTGGAAGTGGAGGAGCCAGAAAATGGAGCAAGAACGAAACTGACCATTATTCTAGATGCAAAGCTTCCCTCTACCGAGCATAGGATACATCTGCACAAGTCAAGAAAGACCCCGCACCATGCACAAGAACGAAATGAGTCCACTTAGGAAATGTATTCAGTAAAAGTAGACGAAATAACAATAGAGGTAAGTGACCGCGAGGCCAGAAGTTCTAGTCTGTCTTGGTATCAATCCATGTATCCCACTGCACAAAATGAACAGTCAAAGCAAAACAACCCAATCCGTCTATAAGAAACGCCGATTCTAGAATAAACCAAAACAAGAAAGCCGATTGGAAGAAAGAGATGGCTTTTAATAAAACAGATCATGGACCGGAAGTCGTGTCGGCGGGATTAGAAGGTATATGGCGTTCAGGAAAAGTAAAAAAAAAAATAATAAAGTCGAACCAAGAAGAAAAGGTAGCCGTTGTCGGTCCATGGTCGAGGGTGATAGCGAAAGGTAGTGCGTGATTAGGACCCGAATAGAGTATTCCGAAACCAGGGATGGCCAACGAAAGACGTAAGAAAATCAGATAGATGTAGTGGTACATAAACTAGAGGGTATGGTTAGTTCTGGATCAGGCCCAGGCGCAAACGGGATGCACAGCACATACAAGCTCGACTTCATAGCAGCCACGTTAGAACTCCAGGGGCCCTGCACAAGGTGCAAGAAGCCCACAAGTAACTTTTTCGCTCGAGAGATCAATAGAATAGCAGATTGTGGTGGGCAGATGTCCTCCAGGGATTCATCGAGTCGAAGGGGGTGGCGGCGGAGCACCGGGCTTCTTGACCCCCGTGGTATCATAAGCTCCGCGTCCCATGTTGAAGGCTGAGAGATCCTTAGGTATCATTGCCGATTCTGCACAGACAGCCATGGTCAGAGAGGTTCAAGATAGGTCTTGTGAGAGAACCGAGGCAATAGAGGTAGGAAGATTGTGAAAGTAGGATGGATGAGAGAAAGTTGTTGTCGGGGGTTGAAGGGAGTACTCACGGAAGCTTAAATAAAGGACGGGTCTGGCTCTCCGGGAGACCAGAGGACTAATTCAAAAATGTCGAAGGCGAAAAATAAATATCAGAAAATAAATGTTGAGGAATTCCAATAAATAGGGTGACTGTGCGTTTGTTGATAGATCGCCTAGCGAGGTACCCAAGATTCCCGGCAAAGAACAGGCGGTAATGATGCAGAGAACGGATGATGCAGCTGCAGGTGAGATCAAGTGCGATCCTTATTAAGGGAATCACAGGTTTGACGCTCGAGACAGGGTGATGTAGCGACGAAAGCTAGATTGTAGGGCAGGAATGCGACTTGGAGGCCCCGAAGGAACTGGGCTTGTAAGAATGAGAAAAGGATGTGGACCAAGCCCGGGTCGACAGGTCGTTTTTGCTGGGATACTCTCGGCCAGGTGGATCGACCGGTGCTTTTCTTTTTTTTTTCTCGAGGGAGGCGTCTTTGTTGCTTTTTTCGCCGTTCGATATGTCGAGCTCGTAGCAAACCAGCGTCGAGGAAACACGCAGGGACGTGCTGGTCAATTATTGGGGATCAAGCGCGCGATCTGATCAAGAACCAACGACCAAGGAAACGGAGCGACTAATGCAGCCCGCAAGGAGGTAATCCTGGAAAGGAGGTGCCACGGAAGTGAACTCCGTCTAATCCGGTAACCAAAAAGAAAACAATTGCGAGACTGGACGTATCGCAAGGGAGGATGGAACGCGGCCTGGTAGGTAACGTCACGGAGAGAGGCAGGTCGGGATAAAGACCGGAGGCGTGAGGGAATGGGCGCAAGTACGTAACGTAGGGGAGGCGGCGGAGAAAGGAGGTAACTAGATTGAAGAGGAGGTCTGGCAAGTAGGAGGGAGATTACTAGTTGAAAAGGGCGAGATCAATTGAATGACCAGGCAGGGAATGGGATGGATGGATTGAAGAATTTAACCAAGTAGAGAGACTTGAAGGGGCCCCATCACTTTGATATATAAGTAGCTCGGTTTAATCTTCACAATTCATTTCTACTGCCATTGCAATTATTTTGTTATTTAATTAACTGAATTGAGTTATTCTTTTGAAGATTGGGGGAAAGAGGATCTAACTATGGAGTAGCTAACCAGACAGTCAACTGAAAAATTGAAAATAAAAGCTTAAAAAATTAGAATGGCGAAAATCAGGCCAAATAAAAAAAGAATTGACTGAGAATCCCTGAAGAAATTCCAAAAAGCAGAACAAAAACAGCGAGAGATGCGTTAAACTGGCAGCAGCCGTGGCAGGAGAATCAAAAGGGTAAACACGGAGTACCCAAAAGAAAAGACAAATAAAATAAATAAAAATAGTAGAAAAGGTACCTACCCCAGCTGACGGGGCCAGAAAAGGCCAGAATTATCGGAGGAATAACAGTAACGACAATCAGTTAGTTGAGTGGGTAAGGAAGTTAGTGAGTTAACTTAGTGAGTTAATGAGTTAGTCAAATATGGAGAAAAAAAAAAGGAAACAGAAAATAACAGCAATAATGATTGATTCTCGAAACATAATACAGAACTTAGCAGCTCTGTTTACATACGAAGTGCTCAGTACTGTCGAGCATAGCTAGCTACTAGGAATAGGTACCGTAAGCGGCTCTCCCGTTCCCGAAGCTGTGGATGCGACACCATCTCTTCCTCTCCATTGCTTTCCTTCCTTCCCCCCTTTCTTCTCCTTTCCTTAGGGGTTCTATGCGCCCTTCCCCTCCCCCCCGGTCGCCAAACGTTCTGACGGCTTCTTGTGTCCCCATCCTTTCTGATGCCTCCAGTTGTGCCTGAATGGTTCATGCTCATACCCGATCACTCAATCCCTAACCCATGATCGATGTTTCGCCGACATGAGTCAGAAAATCCCGATGATGGCTGGTTCCAGACACGGGTTGTTTTCGGAAATTGGAAGGCGATTCATCACCTTGAAGGGCGAAAACAAGAAAAAGAAAAAAAAAAAACCCCCCCCCGTCTGATCTGTAACGGTAATCGATATCATCTTCATCCTCAGTGTGATTCGAGGTTCCAGAGCAAAGAAATCAAAGCAAGAAGCAACGAGGTATCAATCAGTCATGGTTCCATCATCCATCTGTTCGTCCGGTCGTAAGGAAAATGGATCTTGGGCCGTCATGAGACATGGAGTACCGTAGAAAGAGGAATGGTATCGGAGATCTAGCCACACCCACTATCGTCATCGCGCCTACCACCGCACCTTTCTGGTAAAAGCGAGGAAAGCCAGAGAGAAATTCTGAGATCTCCACTCAGAGGTGTATGTACCCTTTGAACCTACCAACCGGGTTCATCAGAGGTAGTGGTCAGAAGCTAGGGAAGTAGGAACCGACTTCTCGGGCAAGTGTGGTGCAAGTGGGTGGAGACGACAGCCGCTTAGAGGAACCCGCGGATGGATCCGCTGGGGCTTGTCTTCATGCTCGCTCGCGTGGTGTTTTGAGGAGGGGGAAAGAAGCGGAATCAGGGGCCCCTGGAACCCGGACGGATGGTCACGATTGCCAAATTGGTGATTCCCGGAAGCCCTAAGCCACCGTCCACCCTGTTGAAACGCTGTAGTATCCATTCCCATGTCTATGTCTTTCAAGTCACTGGACCTCCAGTTGAAGTGTGTTTCTCTGGCTAGCATGATGTAGAATATTACCACTCAAGCCCTCTCGTTGCTTTTTACTCCCATTCCTTCTTGGCTTGAATATGTTCTCCGTCACCGATGAGACCTGAATTTCAGACCGGGGGCTATCATTTGCCACTGTTTGGCTGCTAAGGAAATAGAGCCGATTAGTTAGGCGGTACTTGGTCGGCTCCAGCTGCTTTCCCCCAACGCGGCTAGTCGCACCCTGGCCAGCTCCCGGAGTAGTACCTGCATAGGCGCCCCATTGTACGATCACGATCCTCCCGACTTGATCGAGCAGCAAACTTGCCACAAACATGCTTGCTTGATAGGTAGATAGCTGAGGAACTGTACATTAGGCCAGCCGATCATCGTGCTGGATAAGCGGGAGACAAGAGGATTTTCTCACTTCTCACCTAGAGGCCACCATAGTCACTGGATGCATAAGGGGCATGATGCATGAGGTAGTAAGCAGTGCAAACCTAACTCAAGTCACTCCCTCTCTACTGAGTATGTAAGTCGGCCACCATGACTTATGGGGAAAAAGAGGGTCCTCAGTCGCGAGCGTTAAGTCTCAGAACCAATCCAGAGGCCCCTCCGTTGGCTGGTCAGGTATGTTAGCCTGTTAGGTAGGCAGTTGCCTGGCTAGAGAGTTTCGGGAGACTATCGCAAGCAAAATCGCTCGGCTGGCCCACCAGTCTCCTGATTTGATTCATGTCAGCCACAGGAGGGATGGGCGGTGGTTCGTTTGTCTGAGACTAGGTAGACAAACTAGACTAGGACAGGTCAACTCAGCGCATTCGAGCCACATCATTTTTCTCTCCCCTGACCCGTACTGGACATGTTCAATCGTTTCACCTCTCTCGCTTCTCGTTTTATTCCTTTACAGGTGATCTCTCAGCTGTCGTTCTCGACCCTAGCTTCCAGAACCTCCCTCTTTTCTAGCCTTCTTGGCTCGCCCCTACAGTTTCTTTGGGGCATGGCTTTCTGACCTGGCAATAGTGGTGGTCGCCGGGGAAATCGGACGGGCTGAAAGGAGGCAGTGGGGCCTTCTAAATAACGATCATTGATCCGGCAAATCCACCGCTACCCGTCTCCGTTTATTACGTAGGCTAGCCAGTATCATCTCCTCGAGCCAGACTAGACCCAACCTGCATTCTTCTCGCGTGCTTCTAGTCCTTCTAGCGCCACTCCCCGCGAGCCCCGATGGAGCCATGCCGACCAAACCGCCAGGCAAGCTCATCAGCGTCTCCCCCTCCCATGAACTGCTTAGAGGTCTAGGAGACTACACTAGTCAGTCCCGACGACTGGTCTTGATTGACACGGGGGGAAGCAAATTCAACAGATGGAGTGTCTGGTGTGGACTTGGTGCAGCCCTGTGCGGGCTTTTGGAGGCCGGGTGACATACCCGGACACATGGAAGTCGTTGTCCGTTTATCCACCCTCGACTAGTTTACAACCAGGGTAGGTACTTACCCCTTTCGGAAGACTAGGACAAACAGCGTGACCTGCACCGATAGAGTTGCTGCACTCAATTACCCAGTACTTGCAAATACTACGGGTATTAACTTGGTTATGGCGTGAGTTGTTCCATTGCATTTGTGACCGCCTGCCACTCAAGTTACCATCCGTCCTTGGCAAATACGAGCATACCCAGTCGCTTGCACTCCGAGTCTCCCGTAATGACCTAAAATTACTCGACCCTCCCCCCACTCAGACGCTAAGCTGCTGGTGCTGCTGCCACTCATCCACTCCATACATCATTCTTACCTTCGTGAGGACCTCCCTGGCACTCGCCACAATGGGGCGCGGACGGGGGGAAGCGAATTTCAGAGAGATGAAAAAAAGCAAAAGCAACACAGGCTAGTCCTTTCCTGACCGAATTGTAAGTCTCCGCTTGCCGGTGCGACACGTCCAGCTGGAGCGTCGCGTCTGCATCCACTGTTCTATTGAGTACTTGTGGTTTCCGGAGATCCTTGCGGAGTCCGAGCCGCCGCCAGCGTTTGAGAGTGGACTTTTGTGCGAAGCATGGCGCCTTAATCTCATCTAATTCCAGGGATCTGTTTATCTCAGTATGTTGCTGGCATACACAATCCCGAGCGGACAGCAAAGATATTCCCTGCGAGACAGCCGGCGCAAACGCCGTGCTTCTCCGTTAATCAGTGATAGATCTCTTTTTGGCTTGGTTTCGGGTGATTGACTAGCCACTATCGATTGAGGCTAGATAGTCGGTAAATTTGAAAGGGCCTAGACAGCCCTTTCACATTGACAGAAGTAGAGTTTCCTTGCACAAAGCAACCAATAACATGTATTGGTTGAGTGCTTGGGCTTGTCGCTCGTGCTTTGCGCTGATCAAAAGTACTACTTCTCGTCTGTGGATGCGATAACAATCGAAAAGTCACAAACATCAGCAGCGACAGGTATATTCTGCCTGTGTTGCACAAGAGCCTACCGGTGGATGCATCGCGCATCTCGGCTAGCATCAGCCACTTCTGCCTACACCAGCGACAGGGTCGGCAGACAGAGACATACCAACACTGCCGCAAGCAAGACACCCCTTGGATCTTTCAACGATGATGAAGAGAGCCCATTGAGAAATCCTTCATCCACTTTGCATCTGCCCAACGACCTCCGGAACCCACCGTATGGGTCAGGAGCCGACTTCTAGAAAACTTCTAGAAGACCCATCCGGACGGTAGCTCCAAGCCGAGCGAGCTAGAGTTGGGTTTCCATGGTTCCCTCCCGAAATCGTCCCAGTCAGCAGCCTAGCATACGTTAGGAGGTAGGTAAGGCACAGTACCTACCTACATAGATATGGGTCCTCGAGGGGGGAAGAGGAAACAATCGAAGAGCCCGACAAACGTCATAGCACACAATTTACCCACCGGGACGTGAACCCAATCCGCATTCAGCATCCAAACAGTAAAGTAGTATAGAAAATTACACAGTCCGCACTTCCCACTCCAGCGGTCTGGGTTTCCCAAGAGAGCAAAAGACCGAGTGATAGCGAATCCGTTTTGGACATGGTGTGGGTGGACTCGCGCCGGGGCTTCTTAGCCACCCCAATCCCCTCTGATAGTACCTAGGTAGTGTTGTCTATCACCAACTTATGGGTGTACTCTCTGGTCTGCTGTAATCCGCATAACGGGTGTTCCCGAATTCCGGCCTAGAATGACACTAGAAGCTCGAAGGAAGCACTACGGAGCATCCCAATGCAGGAACCGTTAGCAGTAGACCCGGATAGGGGCGAACTGGGATGGGCTGGCTCTCCGGGGGCAAAAACGTCCGTTCTGTACCCTGGCGCATTCTCCCATTCTCCTCGTAGGAGCTGAGTTGTCCGCGTTGCCGCAGGTGAGTGGATTGGGAGGGGATCCTGGGCCGCGGAGCTCGGCTTTTGTCACTACTCATTGGATATATCTGAATATATCTTGAGCGTCGGTCGACATTGCACCTGCAGTGACAGACGACTCAGAGGTCGAGACTTCGCGTCTAATCAACAGAATTACCTCCGACTGGAACGTGCCTTGTGACTGAAACTGTTCTCCTGGCTTCCGTAAAGACTGACTAAATATCAGCACTGGTATCTGACTACCGCTAGATAGCCTTCCCGTAGCCTAATGTTGTTCTTGTCGTCTCTCTCTCCAAGCCGCGCGGATCCCCTCCGCCTCCGATGATCGCCCGTACGCATACTCATGTTTACCCCATCTTAAAACGCATCCAGTCTGATCCCTACAGCACCAACGCGATGTCTACTCCGCCAGACATGTAGAATAATCTACTAGTGGCATCCTCGAACAACTGATCCAGTAGAAAGGGCGCGATCGAGCCGAGGAAGTGCCGCGCGTGCGGCATGATTCAGGTGAGTCGAATCTGGGACACTACCAGCCACACATACATCACAGTGTAAATCCGTACAGCTGCCGGTTGATCTGTCTACTCTGTACGGTGTGTTCCAAAAGTGAAAAGGAAGTTTCCTTTTTTTTGTTTGTTTTCTTTTTCTGGCCTATTTTCTTGTGCTGCCTGTCGCCGCATGCAAGCTGCGGCGGCGGCGTTCTGTGTGTCGCCCGCGCTCGGGGAATCTGTGTTATGCAGCAGATCATGATCATCGCGTCGAGACACAGAGCGTACAGGGAAGGGAAGGGCAAAAACGCATACCAGATTGGGTAAATAAAGCCAATGGAAGATCGACCGATCTGCTGTGAAACTCAAAAGGTAAAAATAATAGTGTGTAGTTTGTAGGGGAGAAGAGGTCTGTTCGCCACTTTGGTGGACGCTACCTTGCAGAAGGCCAAGGGGCCCCGGGGAGGCTAGAGATACAGTACAGTAGGAGGATCGCGACCGATGCAGGGAGGATGATGGAATCGGTATGCTAGTAAGGTTTAGACTGCAGAAGCAAGATTGAATGTGCAATCGACATCGGACAAGAGTATCAGTAGTATGTGTGTGGATGGTGCATATCCATAGTAACTTATTCACGACCTACGTAGTAGTAGTAGGTATGTATGTCGCATCAATGGTGAGTGATACTCGAGGAGGACACCACGAGCCAATCTTTCAGCACAGCACAGTTACTAACTAGTAGCTGGACAAAAGTACCTCCTTCTGGATATGATCTACCTGAGTCTTTTGTCCTTGCTTCGCTGTCTCTCTCGATTCATCAGTTCTCTGTCTGGCTCGCAATGTGCGTTATGGTTTAGTGAATCGACACGTTCTTCCTCATAGTACAAAGCACCTGTCAATTGGTGACAGTGCCAGGTAGATCCTTGAGATTTGCTTCCCGTCCATGTCAAACAAAGGCCACCACACAGTAACTACTGGAGGTACTTTACGTTCTAGTCGGTTTCAAGGATGATCCTGAGGCAGCAGGAAATTTGCAATGGCGTTTGAGTTATATTACAACGGTATCAATCACCTCATTCTTACTCGTTCGACTCCCCGGCAGGGCAAGGAGATGCGTTTTCTTTTCTTGCTGGTGGATCAGGGGTCGGTCGTATGTAAGACGGGACGGACGGTACTGAAAGAAATCCAATCGATAACCCTACTAAACACCCGGACTAGAGTCCGCGGAATCGCAGCCGGACGGATCAGCGCGCCCCTGTAGTCACGGGGATGGCGTTCGAGAAGGGGGGAACTGATCGGTCGGCTCATTACGAACCGGTCTGAATTGCCCTGCGGAGACTTTTGTTTTTAGGATCATCATCAATCAACCTTCAGGAAGTTATCATCATCACCATCTCAATTTGCCCCCCTCCGTTTTCCCCATCCAATCTTCATTGCAGAAATGTGTCAAAGACGGTTTCCCTTGCTTTTCTTCTATTCCCCGATTCCCAGAACCCAGTCATCGCATCCACCTGCCACTCTGGAACCTCGACCCTCCCTTTCCCGTTCCCGAACTCAAGGCCCGTTTTTGGGGCACTTCCCATAGCACTCCGTATTAAGTCTCCCTCTCGGAGACATTTGAGAATGATCCAGCAAGAGAACGCAACCCAATTGCGGATAGAGAAGGATCACTGGCTAGATGCCAGTATGTGGGCAGTCCACTTACCCACTTATTTACCCCAGTACTCCGTACAACTACCGGAAGGTGTTAGTGCTATACACTATCTACAACCTATCGCACCCCGGCTTCTTACTGTTGATCGCCCTCTTCTTCCCCGGGGCCTGCTTTTTCCTCGCCCCCCCTTCCTTAGCCTCACCAAGCTACAGCACAATTTACCGTAGCGACGTAGACACAATACCATCAATGCCAAAGTCCGACGCCGCGCGGGTCCCCATTAGCCCGCCCTACAAACCTGGAGGATCTACTATGTTTTTCCCGATTCAGGCGGGGGACGGGGAGGGTGATCGACGTGTTGCCCTCAATGTCGGGCCGGCTTATTTCTGCTCTGTCCGTCTTTGGAGACCGATTAGGAAGTATGGTGGTGGGCGTATCGAGACTGATAGGTCTCATCACAGGGAATTTCGTTGGGCTTTTCTGGGATTGTCCAGGCTGTCCGGAGAGAGGACTGGACAGTGGATAGAACAAAGACAGAACAGCCACTATCTACGAGGTGCAGGAAACGGGAGAGATGAACAAGGCAGGAAGGAAAGTTCTGGAAAAGGTGTGTTTTCAGACAGCTACTTAGTGTGTGCTTGATTAGTGCTTACTTGTGGACGAAGTGAAAGAAAGGCGCGTGGGCCAGCTCTGGATCAGTAGATGGCGGACATGGGACGAGTTGTTAGTGGGATACATAATCTACTACTCACCCTAGTAAATATGTTATACCTACTTCCTCGCAATGTCTCAGAGATGCATACATGACACTTTACCAATTCAACCAGAAATCCAAGGGTAGTTGAGACCAGTGTCTAATTACTGCTGTGTTGTTGTCTCCAACTCGAGTTGACCTAGAAATCAGCCCTTGTCCGGGTTCTTCTCCCAACAGCCAACTGACTGATTTCTCTCCATAGCCCGAGCAAAAAAGAAAAAAGCAAAGCAAAGAAACCAAAAAAAGCTCCCCCTGGAAACAATCCAATTTGCCAGATGAGGTTCTAGACTCGCGCGGATGGTCTAACCAGAGCCTCAGCCGCAGGGTAAGCAGGGGATCCTGATAATCGTGCAGCTTTGAGCCTAAATTCAATCCGATTCCTCGGATTTCCATACATACCTACGGGGTATGAGCGACACGCCCAGAGGTACAAGTACAATATACCGAGAGCAAGGGTCTCCAAGCAGCAGCACTCATCTGTCAATTGAACTAGCGCCACAGGGGGGAAAGTTCAGGCTGATCCTGGAATTGAAAGAAAATCGCTCACTCTATGTCCGCGAACTTACTCTACTTGCTATCAACGATCTCCCAATGCAAGGGAGACCGATGAGGGATTTTAAGGCCCTCAATGCTTCCGTGCCAGATGTACCAACTTGAGGTCTTCCATCCAATCAATTAAATCCATTGATGCCAATGCGGCCATGTACCTACCACTACTACTCATATCAATCAATCAACCCAACCATCAATTGCGAGACTTTCGTCTTGATAAGCGATACAGACTGACATTCCTGACAGACAAGACCTGATCGATTCCGGTATGGTGGGATCTTCCTCTCCTCCCTCCCGTACCGACAGTGAAGCTTCCGCTCAAGTCATCTTTTTTGTGTTATCTTTTCTTTTCCCTTTTTTTTTGTCCCTATGGACTACCCACCGTACCTACTAAGTCACCACCCCATGGAGGAACCTCATGTGTGAGCACGGCATTCATTCGTCCGGATGGCTCTTCCCCGTTCGTTTGCTTCTCTGTCCCTGGGCGAGTCCGTCCGGTCCGGCTGCCACCCGGGGGGAATCGCGGCGCATGGAATCCCTCCCCCGGCGGTCGATCATTTAGTGGCAAGCTACAGTACAGAGTAGTAGTAGTAGTCTCGGTTGTAGTCCACGGTTCCCTACATCTGTCCCGGTCTACATACATACATACATACATACATACATACATACATACCTGTCTCCCTGTCCTGACCATGTCCCTGCCTCCCGGCTGATTTAAACCAAGTTAGATACCTTACCCTGGTCTGATCTGATGTTGCGAGTTCCCGGACTTCAGGTGCCGTGTTCGCTTCATTTACCTACTAAACTACTGGTCGATATGCCTCGTCGAGTTGGAACTCGCGCCATGGCTGAGACATGGAGCTGGAATCAACCTACTCTGTACTAAGTTATCCGGAACAAGGGAACTGTGCGCCCTCCGTACAGGACGAAGTTGCTTGTCCGTGGAGACTGCCCCGCCATCCATGTGCTTGCAGAGTCGTATGAGGAACGATGGATGTAACTTATCTATCAGATGGGCTGTGCACAGGTACGGATTTTGCTTTTTTTTTTTTTTTTGTGCGCTCTGTCTACTTCGTAGGGAGTAGGAGGCTTAGCGCTGAGTTGGAGTCTGTGGTTTCTCTCTCTCTGTGTGTGTATGTATAGTATGTCTGACAGCTTGTGATTGGGAAGTATAGTACTCCGTACCTAGGTACTATACTGCCTACCTGGAGCTCTCACTAGGTCGGTTGGTAGGTGTAAGTGGTTCGTGATCCAGGACCCGGTCTCAGTGACTCAGGACTCAGGACTCAGGCTGCTCGCAAGCCACGGTGGCCCACCTGTCCTGTGTTCACCACAGTAGTTATCCGTGACAGCAACTCTGTAAGGCTTAGAAAGGTCTAGACAACTGCGCAATCCCGCTAGAGAACGAGGTAGCGAGGTTGACACCCGCTGGATTGATCTTTCTCACACCACGTCTTGGGCGTAAATGATGCTCGTATACTGTCTCTACCGTGTTTTGGAACAGTTCCTCGCTGATCTGCCCGAACGCCAGAATCAAACCTCGCGTTCGCTTCCAAGCACCATACCTGGAAATGGCAGTGCCCCTCTAAGTCTGAGACCTGGTCTTGTCTGGTTTGGTCATAGGGAGTGTCTTATTATCATTTCCAGGATGGCTTCTGGGGGTTCAAGGCACCTGTGCGCCGGCTCACGGCTACGGTACTACGGTAAGTCAAGGGAAAGGTTGAGAGGCTTCTGTCTCTGTCTCAATTGACGTGAAACAGCTATTGAGCATCGTCACAGGTCATGGCAGTTCGTTTCCCTCTCCCATCATCTTCACCCATCCGCTTCCAAGTTAAGACATCATCGATCACGAGCTGGAATCCGTGCCATATTTCTCAACACATCCGTGTGCCATTTCGTACTGAAAGAAACACCCACGAGGGTTAGTCTCTCCATTGGAGAAGAAGGAGAAGAAGAAGAAGGCAAAAAAAAGTTCACTCACCTGTTCGTCGGTCTGGCAAATCAACACCCGCGGCCCCTGAGAACCGCCATTCTTAGAGACATCCACCACCGTCTGCTCCTCGCTCGGGCCCTTGTCGTTGGCGGCCTCATCGACCGCAAATCCAAGACACTGGCATCGCTCGACCACCGCTTTGCGCAGAAGAGCGCTCTTCTCACCAATGCCTCCGGCGAACACGAGCGCATCGACTTTGCCGCCCAATTTCAGGTAGTAGTTGCCAATGTAGCCAAGGATGCGATCCACGATGATGTCAAAGGCGAGCTGGTGGCTGGGGCTCGGGGGGTTCTCCACGGCGATCTGGGAGAAGTCGGTCGTGCCGGTCAGAGCCTTCCACCCAGACTTCTTGTTGAGGATCTCTTCGGCCTGCTGGCTGGTTAGCTGGGCTGCACTGGCGGAAATTCCGACAAGGCGCACGGCCATACCGTGCTAATGTGCATCTCTTTGGTGCTGGCCGGGCTCAATTTGCCGGCTTCGCTTGTGTAATGGAATACGAGCCTGGTCACATGGTTTTAGTCTTGCTTTCTCTCGGGAGGTGGTTGGAGATCGCTCTTACGATGGGTCAATGTCGCCGCTTCTTGTCGCTCCCGGCAGTCCAGCTAGGGGAGTCAAGCCCATCCTGGATACACGGCATTCGTCAGTGTCTAATCCAAACGGCACCTCCCAACATGACGAGGCAATGAATGCCCTTACGTGGTATCGACCGATTTCCCATCCTTGATCGCGCACATCGACGCACCACTTCCAATATGCATTGCGATCACACTAGTCTGCTCAATGGGCTTGTCGAGGAACTGCGCCACCGATCGCAGGATATAGGAGTAACTGATGCCGTGGAAGCCATACTTCCGGAGACCCTTGGACTTGGCAATCTCCGGATCGATTGGATACGTGCGCACATGCTCGGGGATTGTCTGATGGAATGCGGAGTCGAAGAAGGTGACGCTCTTCACATCGGGGATCTCATTCCGGCAATGACGGATGATCTCCAAGGCCGAGAAGTTATGTCTGTACCGGTGGAGTGTAAGTTTTGCACACCCGTTCTCTTGATCACCCACGCAGAAAAGCAAAAAAAAAAAAAAAAAAAAAAAAAAAAAAAAAAACCTACAAAGGAGCCAGATCCTCCAATTTTTCCAAGTGGTGGTAGGTTTCGTCGGTAATCACCACGGAAGAGTCGTAGTCGCCGCCGTGGACAACGCGATGGCAGATATACGCCAGATCGTCACTGCTGCCGACTTCCGACAGCTCCGGGTCGGAGACGCAGCGGTTGAGGAGGAACTTGAAGGCATCCTGCGGGGTGCCGACGCTTTCCTTGATCTCCTCGGTGTGATTCTTCGTGCCGCAGGTGTACTTCAGCTTGGCTGGTGGGGCGGTGATACCGGAGACCTGGGCGGTCGCAATCACTTTGGGATTCTGCTCGAAGGTGTAGAAGGTGAGCTTGACCGAGGAGGAACCGGCGTTGACGGAGAGGATTGATTTGCGGGGCATTGTGAAATTAATTGTGAAAGAGAGGGAGGAGGGAGATTATGGAGGTACGAGATGGGAGGAGATCTAAGCAATTGTAGAGAGGGGTAGTAGTAATCGTAGTAGAAGCAGATGCAAATCAATTCCTGGCTAGGCTCTATATATGTGGTGGTCTAATGTTCGAATCTGGCTCGGAGTTGCATTGCCGGATGGGTCTCACTGCAGATGGGCAGTTCTTGGTTACTAACGAAGGTTGAGAGATAAGTTAAGTTAGTGGTCCTCATAATGCATCACTGCATGAAGGATGCAAAAGCAGGTGGGGGTGAGGGGGAGAAGATTGGGTGATGTCAGAGTCCCTTCACCATGTGACGTAGTACCGACTCAAATCAAAAAAAAGTGGCAGATGGAGACACAGGAATACAATGAATGTCAACTTGGCCAACACCAAACACCGTGAACTTATTTCAAGCTGCAATTCTTCCTCTTTTCTCCTCCTGGTGGTCTGATAATCTTCTAGTTTATTGCCTTTTCCTTTCTTTGCTGATCGAATCACTTACCCCGCTGTCTTCTCCGTGGGCTCTAACCCATCCCCGCCTATACTTCCTCATTTAGTAGTTCCTATTTCCTCCGTTCATTGCTATCAGCCCATCATGCCGGGAGAAATCATCGATCGGCCCAATCCCAAGCCCGAACCTTCGCACATCCCCGATCTCGTCGAACAGCTGCAGGTGCAACTCCAGTCGACCAGGCTCACGGAATCAGATTACGATGCTCTCCTTAAGTACCGTCGCGCGGCGGCGTATATCGCTGCTGGTAAAGCTACCTCATCCAGCATTATCCTTTTCATCTTGAGGGATCTCAGCTAACTCTCTCATCAGCGATGATTTTCCTTCAGGATAATGTGCTAATGAAACGCGAACTCAAGCATGAGGATATTAAGCCTCGATTGCTAGGTGAGTTGGCACTCCCACTGCCGGTCCAAGAAGAATTGGATAGCAGTAACTCATACTCCTCGCGCAGGTCACTGGGGAACCTGTCCCGGATTGATCTTGGTCTACTCGCATCTGAACTACCTGGTCCGCAAGCAGGATCTGAACATGCTCTACGTGGTTGGACCCGGACATGGCGCCCCGGCCTTGCTGGCCTCCCTGTGGCTGGAGGGCTCGCTGGGCAAGTTCTACCCGGAATACTCGCGAAACATGGACGGACTCCGGCAACTCATCTCGACGTTCAGTACGAGTGCTGGACTCCCAAGGTAGGACGCCCTGTGTTCAATCTTGCTCTAGGCAAGCATATCGCTGACTTGCTCGGTTTCTCAATAATAGCCACATCAACGCAGAAACTCCTGGTGCGATTCACGAGGGTGGTGAACTGGGGTATGCCCTGGCCGTTTCTTTCGGCGCGGTCATGGATAATCCGGAACTGATTGTCACTTGCGTGGTTGGAGACGGAGAGGCGGAAACTGGTCCGACTGCGACGTAAGTCCATCCGTCTTCGCAGCCTTTACCCCTACTTTATGCTGACAGATATCGGATTAAGGTCGTGGCATGCCATCAAGTACATCGACCCTGCTGAATCGGGAGCCGTTTTGCCGATTCTCCACGTCAACGGATTCAAGATTAGCGAGCGCACTATTTTCGGGTGCATGGACAACAAGGAGCTTATAACGCTATTCACGGGTTACGGCTATCAGGTTCGCATCGTTGAGGATCTGGAAGACATCGACACCGATATCCACAACTCCATGGCGTGGGCTGTTGATGAGATTCACAAGATCCAGAAGGCTGCGCGCTCGGGCAAGCCCATCATGAAGCCTCGTTGGCCAATGCTTGTCCTGCGCACCCCCAAGGTAAGTCTCTAAGGAGTTAATCACGAAGCAGCCGGATCATCAGGCTAACTTATACTCTCAAGGGCTGGTCGGGACCCAAGGAAATTCATGGAAAGTTTATCGAAGGTTCATTCCACTCGCACCAGGTGCCTCTTCCTAATGCGAAAAAGGACGAGGAGGAGCTGGAAGCTCTTGAGAAGTGGCTCTCTGGCTATGGCCCAGACGAGTTGTTCACCGAAGACGGCGATATCATCGACGAGATCAAGTCAGTCATTCCTGCGGACGACGAGAAGAAGCTCGGACAGCGCGCAGAGTCCTACAAGGGCTATAAGGCACCCAACCTCCCCGGCTGGAAGGAGTTCGGCGTGGAAAAGGGCTCCCAAGAAAGTGCCATGAAGGCGGTCGGCAGACTAATCGATCAAGTTTTCACCAAGAACCCACACAGTGTCCGTCTGTTCTCGCCGGATGAGTTGGAGAGTAACAAGCTTGACGCTGCTCTTTCGCACACCGGGAGAAACTTCCAGTGGGATCAGTTCTCGAATGCCAAAGGCGGCAGAGTCATCGAGGTGCTGAGCGAACATCTGTGCCAGGGCTTCATGCAGGGGTACACCTTGACCGGCCGCACAGGGATCTTCCCGTCCTACGAGAGTTTCCTGGGCATCATCCACACGATGATGGTCCAGTACGCCAAGTTCAACAAGATGGTACGTTGCCTCATGCTCACCTGGAAGTGTTGGCGATTGGTACTGATTCAAGCAGGCTCAAGAGACCTCTTGGCACAGCCCTGTGAGCAGTCTCAACTACATCGAGACCAGCACTTGGGCCCGCCAGGAGCACAACGGGTTCTCCCACCAGAATCCATCGTTCATCGGTGCAGTCCTCAAACTCAAGCCCACTGCCGCCCGCGTGTATCTGCCGCCTGATGCCAACACCTTCCTGTCCACGCTCCATCACTGTCTCAAGTCCAAGAACTACATCAACCTCATGGTGGGCTCCAAGCAGCCGACTCCGGTGTATCTCAGTCCCGAGGAAGCGGAGCGTCACTGTAGAGCTGGCGCGTCCATTTGGAAATTCTGCAGTACCGATGAGGGTCTGGACCCTGACGTTGTGCTTGTGGGTATCGGCGTCGAGGTGATGTTCGAAGTCATCGCTGCGGCGGCTATCCTCCGCCAGCGCTGCCCTGAGCTCAGAGTTCGGGTTGTCAATGTGACTGACCTGATGATCCTCGAAAATCAAGGCCAGCACCCGCATGCTCTGTCGACGGAAGCTTTTGACAGCCTGTTTGGATCCGACCGACCCATCCACATCAACTATCACGGCTACCCGACTGAGTTGAAGGGGCTGCTCTTCGGCCGGCCTCGCCTGGACCGGGTTACCATCGAAGGCTACATGGAAGAAGGCAGTACGACGACGCCGTTCGATATGATGCTGTTGAACCGCGTGTCCCGTTACCACGTGGCGCAGGCTGCTGTTATCGGGGCTGGCAGACGGAACGAGAGGGTGCAGCTGCGTCAGCAGGAGCTGTGCGCGGAGCTGGGCCACGAGATTGCCGAGACGCGGAAGTATATCCTCGAGAACCGACAAGGTAAGCACCGTCCCTCATGGGGAGGCGCGAAGTCCGAACGCCGTACTGACCCACTGGCCCAGACCCCGAAGGTACCTATGATACGCCCTCATTCGAGTAGAAGATGGTGTAAATGAAATGAGTCATGACACGTAACTAAGACGCTTCCATAGTTAATAGAGCTTTTTTCATCTACACGTGTACTCTGTAGGAGCCTAAGAGGAGTATATGCCTTCGTGTTGAGGCGTTGCCGACTACTCCCAATTTGTAACTTATGTAAAAGCCTGCGACGAGTAGCGGCGGCACTGGCCGGCGACGCCAGATCCTCCAGGCAGACAAGCTGACAATCACGGTCTTCCATCACCGTTTCTTCCTCAAATCCTTCAGCTTTGACTCTCATTCACCAAGCCACTGCCAGAATCAACCAGGCTGCCATGTCTGTTGGACAATATCAATTAAGGTTTAGTGCCATCAGTGTGCTCTGTGTATCTAGTACACAATCACAAACAGGGCCCTGACGTCGGGGTTGGATCATCCCAATCTCCGTTTCCCTGTCAGCCCGGTCAGAATGACAGAGTTCAACATCGTGAGTGGTGAAGCAAGTAGGGGGGGGGGGGGGGGGCGATCTGGGCTCGTTTCAGACGAGTCCTCAAGACAGGGTGGCCTTGGCCAGCTGCAGGTGCAGCTGCAACAAGTCAACCACAACCACAAGTCCACACACACAGCATTTTGTGCACGGGATTCGGCCGATGTGATTTGCCTGACAAAGTCCCGGCGGTGGCTCCCTCGGGATCTTCGGCAAAACGTTCGCTGGGGATCTAAACCCGATTCGGCGTACCTTGCGAGTCCATATCTTCGCCGCGCAACTATGGAACCAACCAGCTCGGTTGTCTCTTTTTTCGGTGTTTTCTCTTCTCTCCTGCTCCTGAAAATTATTAATGGGACCAGGTCAGGAACCACTGTCACCTCCCCCCGGGCCTTGTGAAACCGCCAGTCTGATTCCTGGGTGACACGGATTTTCAAATGTACTTCCTGTGCAGTAGCTGATGATGGGGGCCCGGAGCAGCACTTCCCCCCCTCTCCTCTTCCAGGCAGACATTGATATAGTGCGAAGGATCAACTGTGAAAGGGCTGGGGATCTGAAAGTGGGACTGACCACGCGCGCTGTACACTGCTTACTTTGACCCTGGGCTCCATAACTACATTCGGAGTTTACCCCCGGGAGATACTGTTCCTGGCTCAGCCTCTCGTTTTTCTTTCCCATCCATGCATTCACAGGTGGGGCTATCCCGTTCAGTCTGTGGAGAATTCCCGTTCGTTTGGTCTTATATAGCACGGCCCCTAAGCTATTGCAATTTCTCAGCAGCTTTTCGTGCCTCTTCTCCCTTTTTCTGTCTGTCTGTCTGTCTAGACTGTTTGCATGTACAGTTACAGTCACGCCATCCATTCACGAACATTTTGAAGCTCTCCCAACACCTCTGGTCGCTGTGACCAACAACTGCAAGATCAGAATGAGCAACAGCACGCTTGCGGCTGAGGCTCAGTTTCGCCAGTCGCTGAGGAATGGCTGCCATGCTTATGTGGAGGGTTACGGCACATCATATGGCTACCAGCCATCGCTAGCGGCGGGCATCGTGTTCTGCGTGCTCTTCGGAGTCTCCATGCTTGCGCATATCGTACAGATGGCGTGGAAGAGAACGTGGTGGTGTTTAGTATTTGTCCTGGGATGTGCCAGTACGTTTGAATCGTTGATGGACTTGCATCGGGAGAGAACTGACCAAGCGCTTCCAGCGGAAATTATCGGCTGGGCCGGTCGAACATGGTCTGCAGAGTGTCCATACAACTCGACTGCGTTCCTGATGCAGATCTCCACCTTGATCATCGGTGAGTCGACCCCTGGGCTTCACCCTCCAACAACGAACAAGCACTGACTCTCTGGTTCCAAGCCCCTACCTTCTTCACCGCAGGGATCTACGTCCTCCTCGGCCGGTTCATCGCGCTGCTAGGCCGGGAAACCTCGATGCTGAGCCCGAAACTCTACCTCTGGATTTTTGTGACCTGCGACATCGTCTCGCTGGTCGTGCAGGCCATCGGCGGCGGACTGGCGTCGATAGCCTACAACCAAGCCAACGGCAACACCGAGCCCGGCACGCACACCATGGTGGCCGGTATCGTCTTCCAGCTGGTTTCGATCACAGTCTTCGTCCTGCTGGCGGCCGACTTCGTGCGCCGCGCCCTGCGCCTCGGCCTCCTGCAGACGATGACGGGTTCCGTGGTGCCCTTGTTCGGCGCCATGGTCGTCTCGGTTTTGGTGATCTACGTCCGCAGCATTTACCGGACCATCGAGCTGTCGCAGGGCTGGTCCGGCTACCTCATCACGCACGAGGTGTATTTCATTGTCCTCGACGGCGTCATGATGGTCATCGCGGTGGGCGTGTTCAATGTGTGCCATCCGGGCTGGTTGCTGCCCAAGGACGCGCCCAAGCCGTTTCATCGCGCGATCAACTCGTTTGATATGGAGGAACGGTAGCTGGCTGGCTGGCTGCCTTGCTCATGACTGTTTACTTCACGATGGTGGAGCTTGTTTCCTTCTTTCCTTCTTTTCTTCATTACTTATTTTCTCGGTGCAAATGTTTATACCCATGACCCGAACACTCTACCATACTCGCCCACACTCTATTATCTTATCAAATCAAATCTCACCCCACCATAACCACGCACCTAGATAGAAAGTACAGTACAGAGTACAGGTAGATTAATGAAGCACATACAAACCATCGACCAACCCATTGAAATCAGCTCAATCACTTACGCGGCACAGAGCAAGAAATCCTACTCACTCTGAGTAAAGTACAGGACAGTACAGTACCTATACTCTATATCGCCAACCCAGTCAATCCCCCAACCGGCAGGAAACCCTCCGCATCCCAATCGAAACTCGCACCATTTTTTGAATTCCATGTTTCAAATTAATAGAGCACGAACAACGGAGAAGGAAACCTTATCTGTAGCGCAAATTTCCACAAGTTTCGTGTCACCGCTCTGCGACACGGACCCAAAAATTGGGAAGGGAAGATCGTCGATGGATCTTGAGAGGTGAAACCGATCACCGGGCAATAGGTTCGCGCTTCAATTCAAATCGACTACCTAATCTACCTAAGATAATGATTAAATCGAGCAGATACAGTAGGTAAGGAAGTAATAGGAGTGAGTTAACTTGCAGACTACGTACTGGTTGGATAGCCAACTCCCTCCGTGCTAGGTATTTCAGTACTACACTTGACTACTAGACAGTTTAACAAACATAAACCACCTAAGAAAATAGGTAAAGTACTGCTACGGAAAGAAGCGCAACGGATCAAGTTGGTGATTTACATACCCTACCTTGCCGAAGGGATGGCGCTGGAGATTAAGTGGCTGTCTTTCTGTCCGTCTGTCTATCTGGGTCAGGGGGTTACGAGGGTCTATCGATGTGTGTTTCAGGTCTCAAACTTAAATTTCAAAACTGCAGCATCTGGCTAACGTATAGACCGAATTTTTAGCATTGTAGATAGTCACCGCTGGAAGAAACTAAGAGAAACGAAGTACATCATCAGAAGCATAAACGAGTCATCCTGCGCCCATCATCTCCAAACATACAATTTGGTAAGCTGCTTAAAACTGCAACACCCCGCTCGCTGACATACATTGCTTGCTTCAGAAAAATTGAGGAGGAAAGATGCAAAAGTTACACTCCTGCTCCAATTGACGGTAACACCGAAGACCGAAGATATCAGAATTCTCGATTTTGCACTGGGAAAAAAAAAGAAATAAAGAAAAAAGAAAAAAAAAGATTCGTGGAAGAGATCATAGAGGGAAGAGGAATGAAAAGATTGATAGGTGATCTGATCATACACCGTCCACCGACTCGATCCATCCGAACGCCAATCCGTTCACCACCGCAGCAGCGGCCCAGACCAATCCCCAGGCAGACGCCCCTTCTACACTCACACGGTTCACTGTACCGGCCACCTGGATGACCGTGTTGGCGAGCATCACCACCGCCAGTACAAAGGTGCGCGAGACCAGCACCTTGGTCTTGGGCGAGAGTGTACCCCACATCTTACGGTAGACGGCGCGCGCGAGGTACTCGCCATCCTTCTCAGTCTTGGTGGCGGGTTTCTGGGCCGCCTTCTCGGTCTCCTTGGTGCTGGCTGCGGACGCACCAGTCGAGCTGGCAAACAGGAAATCGCGCGCCGCCCAGCCAGCGGGAAGCAGGCTCAGGAAGAGAGTGGGCAGGCCGGCGGGGCCAGCGTGCACGGCGGAGATGTCGGGAATGCCCTCGAAGTGGAGCACCAGGTTGGTGGGCAGCCAAGGGGTGGCGTAGCTCAGGTAGAGTGCGACAGTGAAGATCGCGGTCGCAAGCATGGTCGTATAGGCGGTCGTGGCACTGTCCTGCAGGATGAGGCGATTGGAGATGGTCTTCGGGCTCGCGTGGGCGAGGTTGTGGAAGGAGTTGGGGCGACGGAAGACGATGAAGGGAACGACGGTAGAGAAGACGGTGATTGCGTACGCGCCCAGGATGGTGGTCGGTCGCACGCTGTAAAAAGTGGAAAGAAGCGAGTAGGTCGGAAGATGCGTGAGGAAGATAAAGGAGGCGACATCATAGCCTGCGCGAAAGGGTCAGATTCATCTGGACAAAGCGCTTTTGAGCTTTAAGGTACGCATACTGTCGTATCCCAGGGTCCAGGCCAGTCCGACCTCGACAGCCTTCCACACCATCAAGCCCCCCACTTCCCACCAGGTCTCGAGGTGCTTGCTCACATTGCCCAGCTCACCCCGGGTCATGACCGGCATGAGCGTAAATAGGCTAGAGCTCAGAGCTAGACTGCTGACAACAACCAGAACAAAGCGCACGGTAGATGGAATCTGCTCCAGCTGCATCTTGCGGCGGGGCTGCGCATCAGTGCTGGGCTCATGGGTTACTGTCACCGAGGACAGCACTTCTTTCTTGCGCGGGGACATGGTTGAAACCTAATCTTAGTAGTTGTCTTGATCACGGATTTGTAACTGTTGATGGTGCTAGAATGGTGAAGCGACGGGGCTCTTCTTGTAGTCGGAGCCGCTAGCTGGGACAGGGGACAGGAAGGGGAGATGAGGGGTGAAAGAATGACGAAGAGAAAGAAAACACGAGACAAAGGATGAAAAGAAAGAATAATGATGAGGCTGGGAATGTTTGGCACACGCGGGCGGTGAGGTCAGCAGTGGATGATGTCATCGCCCATCATGCAAGGAAGACCCTGGGCGACGGACTGAGGCAGCAAGGCATTCCTTTGATCCACCATGGAGTGTGCTATAAATACTCCAGTTATTTTGAAGCTCTTTTGTCTATTCCTATACATGTACCCATAGCAGTAGTGTAGCAAACTGTACAGAGCACTTATTATACGTGACGGCACAAAGCATACAGGCCAACGCTCATCAAGATAGGCTGATGTTTGAAAAGAAAGCCATGTCGATCTGTGAGCTGCCTCAGTCTTCATCTTTGTCTGCCTCGCTCTCCACCACAGAGAACTCGGCCACGCCTTGCTCACGACCCTTGCCATCCCGCATAACCAGCTGGTACTTACCCTGGTTCCATAGGTCCTTGATGGTCAACTCGCGCGTACGCCCGAGACTCTCGATGTCTGCAATGCGCGTCAAAGTGCCTTCTAGATGTTCATCAAACCCTGGCCAACTGCAAATTTCGCGGAACGCATTCTGCATCGGAACGGAGTCGGCGCGAACCATGGCCCGAGAGTCGATTGTAAAGATATTTTCATGATCATAACTCTGAATGAAGTCGGCTCTCGTCATGATCTGCCGGGCTTTGTGGAGAGGAATTTCTGGGAGGACGTGACCTAGCTCTGGGTGGTAGACATGCTTCATCTTCTTCTCCTCGTCCACAAGTGCCTTAGCCAATACCATGGCGGCGGACTGTTACCGTTGTCAGTCGAAACTGGTCAATCGTGAAACCTTCGAAAGACGTACCGCATATTTCTGCTGGTCCATCACGTCGTCGTCCATCTCAGGACCCAAGATCCAGCATTTGTTGAGAAACCAGGTCTTCTCGGCTGTGCAAATATCTTGACACAGCTTCTTGTAATCCAGAGCTTTAGCCACCCGGTTCAGGAAGGACAACCGTCCTCCAACAGCGTTGTAAACCTTCTCTAGGTCTTCGGGCGAAAGCTCTTCGCCGAAATACTGCTTGCGGTATCTCTTCAGAGCTTCCATTGCCGGCTCCTTAGGTAGATCCTTGACAGGTATGACTTCCATGCGCGTCGCATAGCGCTTGAGGCGTTCATAGACCCAGTATTCATCGCTGTTGAGAACTTTTTGCAGAGCCCGTTAGTAATAGACTTGCAGCCTCCATTCCCAATTGAACTCACTCGTGGTGACAAGGCCACTTGCGGCCCATTGCTCAGCTCGTTGCTGAATGACTTCGAGAAGATCCTGGCCATCATGGTCATCTCGGACCAAGTGAGCACTATTGACAATCAAGATCAGGGGGCTCTTTTTCGTGCGCCGTCTCGTCAAAGCGACCTTTTCCAGCTTGTTGAATGCGCGCTCGATGTCCAAGAGAGCAGTTGTGTCCCGCGGCCCCTTGATGCTAAAGAGACTTCCAATGTAGCTGCAAAAGTGCAATGCGTCAGCCGACTCCGACAGTAACGCAGTCGAAAGTGGTCCGGTGCACCTGCTTACTCTTCATGAAATTCATAGTCCAGTGCTTTACCCAGACGAATACGGAAGATCTCCAGGTCGCCGTGCGCCTCAAACATTGCGCATCCCTCTCCATTGATCTTGCGCATCGCTTCAAGTATCATGGAGGTCTTTCCAGTACCCTTCTCCCCAATCAGCAGGTAGTAGCGTCCCACTCCGCGGCCTTCCACGATTCTGTCGATCCGCGCTTGTTCATCGCGAATGACCCAGTGCTCTTCATGGTTGTATCTGTGTTTGCCCTCCTCAATCCCGGCAATCTCGAGCGCCGGATCGCCGGGATTGAAAGCATTCTCCATTTTTTCCAGGATCAGATATTTGTAATAGCGGTGATACGCATATCCCGCTAGACTAGCATATGGTCAGCGTACTCTGACTCCTTTTTTCCTAAAAAAAAAAAAAAAAAAACCAAAGGCATATCCTACCCTAGGATCGCAAGGGAGGCAAATGTTGTGGCCGCCGTCTCCATCATCTTCAGAAAAGTCGATTTCACAGTGGGTTCCTCTTCCTCCTTCGTATTCCGTTTCTTGCCCTCTTCTGAGGAACTTTGTTCTAATGGTTCCGACCCCGCTAGTACGGAACCCTGCGTGAAATTTCGTACAATATAAGGACTAGTTATACGGTGATTCTGAGGAAGTCTGGGCAGACCAGCCCGGGCGAGAGAACCCAGGGACCGGGAAGCATTGCGATATAACAACATCATCCGTCAGTGGGAACCTTTGGAGGTGTCCTGGAAAGTGTCGCAAGAGTCTCAGGGATGAACAGGTCAAGACAATAGAGCAAATGAGAGACGCTGGCTGAGGTCGGGAATTGAGCAGCCAGCTGGAGTTTGTGGTGTAAACGAAGCAATATCTGCGCAAGACAGGTGACGTATCTGATATACTACATTCAATGAGTGCCAAGTGCAATTATAAGGAAGGGCAATGAACCGAAAGAATAAATTCTGCCCATGCACGGACCAGGAGCCAAGGACTAAAGAGTGTCAACGGTGAGGAAGTCCACGACAAGCAAAGGAGAGGTGAGACAATGAAGTGGAAAAAAGAGTGTCGGGAAGGTTCAGCCAACAAGCCAGAAGATGAGGTGTATGTATGATGGGGGTAGAACCAATGATAGGTGAATCACGCGGGTCAATTATCGTTTATTGGTTTGCGCTGCTGCTGCGCCTCCGATCGTCCCAACTTATGCACCGTAAATTCTGGTAGTGGCCTTGGCGGTTGGCCACACTGTGGCTGACCGATTTCCAGAACAATAATACCTACTGTGTATGGATGCTAGTATAGAGACGCAATTGACGAATAGATTAAAATATCAAGTCCTGTTGAGTGTCATGCTTCACCCTTTTGAGCTTAAGATGGATCAATCTATCTGGCACGTGACCATCACAGGAACAACTCTACAGATCCATACTGCGGGCTAAGTAATTGAACAATCCACCGCTGACTGGTTCACCACAGATTGATCGATAACTCGGCCTTTCTGCCGAACTTAAGATAGTATCTGCCTCCCGCCCTACTCTCGGCCCTGAACATTCGGATCTGTGCATTTGTGATCATCGTGCACAGCAGAGTTGATTTGAATTGGCCTCGTAGTCGCCATGGGTGATCGGAGAATAAATGCTAAAATGTCGATGCCGAGCTACGGGAGACCAAAGTACTAGTAGTATCAGTGTCAGTGTCAGTGCGGGTTGAGATAGAGAGGAGCAAGAGACAGCGCATACTCCGTATTTTGACAATTCCATTGATGACTTTAATACAATCATACAACAACAGTCCATCGACAGCGCAGAAATGCATTGCCCCTTTTGGTCATGATGGAAGGCTATTGCTGTATTGTGGAGAAAAGGTTGAAACCGCCGTCTTTCCCACCCACCGCCCCGAGCACTTCCGAAGGTTTTCCGTATCCGCGAAATTTTCTCTCATCTGGCCGGTTTCCCCGTGTGCGCTTCTCCAGCTTCATTCCATCCTATCCCTCCTCTTCTCTCGACTTTACCTTATTCTCTTTCCCCTCACCCCATTGTGCGCTTCCCTTGATTGGTTTGGGATCTGGGGTTCGGTTTGCTCGTGCTTCAATTGATCCTCTCCTATACCTTGTATCATATTCTCTTCCTTTTTACCCTCCGTTCCATTTCCTTTCTATTCTTCTCCACCGCTACCCGAGTTCGAGTCATCCAAGTCGTCGCCAGGTCGCTACGCTTCGCTCATACTTCCAACTCTCTTCGCTTCCATTCCGATCCGGTCAATCCATTGATTATTTCGCAAAATGTCCCAGACCAACGGCGAATTGGAGCACTCGAAAGGTTCGCCTCCCCGGACTCTCCTACAACATGGAGATGTCGGTGTCCGACATACTAATTAGTTGCCCATGCAGAGTCTCCCGAACAGCAACTCAATGGCGATTCCCCCGTGGAGGGCCAGGATGAGGAGGTCAGCGGTGGTATGTATCTTTCTCAACTGTTCTAGGATGTATTGATTGCTGATGTACACGGCTGTTGACGTTCTCAGGTCTTTTCCAGATCTCCGTGAAGTTGCCTCGTGAGCCATACAAGATCCAGGTCATGGTGGGTTTCCATGTCTACAGGAAGACCATGCGGCCAGCATCAGGTTCCGTCGTTCTAACCGGTACGCTTCGTTAGGTGTCAAGCCAAGAACAAGTTCAAGATGTTCGCCAATCCATTGTCGAGCTTCCCAGCACCTTCCAGTACACCTGCTTCCACCTCGAGTTCAACGGTCAGCGCATCAACGACTTCGTCGAATTGTCAGAGGTACCAGATCTCAAGGCCGACTCCGAGATCGTCCTCGTGGAGGACCCTTACAATGAGAAGGAGGCCCGCATGCACGTCGTCCGAATGAGAGAACTGGTTGGTGCCGCTGGTGACCGTGTCGATAACCTCCATGGCCTCAGTGCGGGTCTATCTCTGCACGATGCCATTGCGGCCGACGCCGAAGAGTCTACCTCGGACAAGGACCACTCTCTGTCCAAGTATGAGATCGCTAGCGCTCCGTCGCTGAAGACCATTCTTCCCCGCGACGAGACTCCTCTTCCCAAGACCGTGAAGGCCATCTCTCTCTCTGCTTGGAACCCTCCTCCCTACCACCTGCGTCAGAAGGGTCACTTGCTCTACCTCCAGGTCACCACCAACGAGGGTGAGCAGTTCCAGATCACCTCCCACGTCTCTGGCTTCTACGTAAACAAGTGCTCAAACATGAAGTTTGATCCTTCCCCGAAGACTATCCCCAAGTGCGGCAAGGCCCACTCGCTGCTCTCTCTGATTGCCCACCTGTCGCCTTCCTTCAGCTCCTCTTTTGAAGCTCTTCAGGAGTCCAACAACAAGAAGGATCTTTTGACTACCTTCCCCTTCCAGAACTCCATCCCCAACAACCCGTGGTTGGTGCCTTCGCCCGCCTCGAACGCTAACGCACACCAGGCAGATATCACCCGCTCTCAGGAGAACTACCTGATCTCTGGTGTTGACAACGCTGAGACTTTGAGGGACTGGAACGAGGAGTTCCAGACCACTCGGGAGCTTCCTCGGGATACTGTTCAGGATCGTGTGTTCCGTGAGCGCTTGACATCCAAGCTGTTCGCCGACTACAACGAGGCTGCTGCTCGTGGTGCGGTTCTGGTCGCTCGCGGTGAAGTTGCCCCCCTCAATCCCACCGAGGACCGTGACGCCCAAATTTTCGTGTACAACAACATCTTCTATTCCTTTGGTGCTGACGGTGTTGGTACCTTCGCCTCCGAGGGTGGTGACGAAGCCGCTCGCGTTGCTGTCGGTAAGGATGTCTTGGGTATCAAGGCTGTCAACCAGCTTGACATTAATGGCCTGTTCACTCCTGGAACTGTTGTCGTTGACTACCTCGGCAAGCGCATCGTTGGTCAGAGCATTGTACCCGGTATCTTCAAGCAGCGGGAGCCCGGTGAGCACCAGATCGACTACGGTGGTGTTGAGGGTAAGGATGTTGTGGCTACCCACCCCGACTTTGTGTCTGTCTTTGAGAAGATGTCCAAGGCTCTTCGGGTCAAGAAGCACGCCGTCTGGGACAAGGAGAACCAGCGTCATGAGCTTGAGGGCAGTGTAGAGACCAAGGGTCTTCTGGGCACCGACGGCCGCAAGTATGTGCTTGACTTGTACCGCGTGACTCCTCTGGATGTGACTTGGCAAGAGGGAGAAGGCGGCGATGCCTACCCGCACCGCATGTCTGTCTTGAGATTGGAGCTCGTTGAGTCGTACTGGAGACATAAGATGAGCCAATATGTCAAGGCCGAGGTCGAGCGCCGCCGCCAGGCCAAGGCTGAGGAGGAGGCCTCCAAGGAGAAGACTGAGGAGTCCGCTGAATCCAAGGAGCAGAGCTCCGAGGAGAAGCCCGAGGACAAGCCCGAGGAGAAGACTGAGGAGAAGCCCGTGGAGAAGACTGAGGAGGCTCTTGATCAGGAGCGTGTTGACATCTCTGGATTCTCGCTTGCCCTGAACCCTGACGTGTTCAGCGGCCAGGTTCCTCAGACTGAGGAGGAGAAGCAACAATGGGCACAGGACGAGAAGGAGGTCCGTGAGACCTGCGACTACCTGCGCTCCAAGGTCATGCCTGAGCTTGTTCAGGATCTGCATGATGGAGATGTCGGCTTCCCCATGGACGGACAGTCTCTCAGCCAACTGCTGCACAAGCGTGGTATCAACATCCGTTACCTCGGCAAGCTAGCCCAGCTGTCGAAGGAGAAGGGTACTCGTCTTGACGCCCTGACCACTCTCCTCGTCCAGGAGATGATTGCTCGTGGCTTCAAGCACATTGCCAACCAGTACCTCCGCAACGTTCCGGCTCCTTTCGTTACCTCTTGCGTTGCCCACTTGTTGAACTGCCTACTGGGTGCTGATGTCAACCCCGACCCTCGTCCTGAGATCGACGCTGCCCTGCGCTCGATCTACCCCGAAGGTGATTTCTCTTTCGAGAAGGTCACTCCGGCTGTTCTCCGGGCCGAGATCGAGAAACAAGTCACCATCCGGTACCGCTTCACCTTGGAGGCTGAGTGGTTCAACTCTCTGCGCCACCTACAGCTCCTTCGTGACATCTCCATCAAGCTTGGTCTTCAGCTTGGTGCTCGCGAATTCGCCTTTGACAAGTCCCAGATCCCTGCCAAGCTGCCTGTCACCAACGGTGCCAACGGCTCTGTTCAGGAAGAGAGCAACGGCAAGAAGAAGAACAAGAAGAAGGGCAGCAACTCTAGCTCTCCTGCCCGTGCTCCCGTCGAGGACAAGCCGGCTCTCACTATCTCTGCCGATGACATCCTCAACATCGTGCCCCTCGTGAAGGATGCCGCTCCCCGCAGCTCGCTCGCTGAGGAGGCTCTTGAGGCTGGACGTATCTCCCTTATGCAGAACCAGAAGCAATTGGGCCAGGAGCTCATTCTGGAATCTCTCTCGTTGCATGAACAGATCTACGGCATTCTCCACCCTGAGGTTGCCAAGCTCTACCATCAGCTGTCTATGCTCTACTACCAGACGGACGAGAAGGAAGCGGCTGTCGAGTTGGCTCGCAAGGCTGTCATTGTCACCGAGCGGACTCTGGGTGTTGACTCTGCCGACACCATTCTGAGCTACCTCAACCTCAGTCTGTTTGAGCATGCCTCCGGTAACACCAAGACTGCCTTGGCTTACATTAAGCATGCCATGGACCTCTGGAAGATCATTTACGGTGCCAACCACCCCGATTCAATCACCACCATGAACAACGCTGCTGTCATGCTGCAGCACCTCAAGCAGTACTCCGACTCCCGGAAGTGGTTTGAAGCCTCTTTGGTTGTGTGCGAGTCGCTCTTTGGCAAGCAGTCTATCAACACTGCCACGATCCTGTTCCAGCTCGCCCAGGCTCTGGCTCTCGACCAGGACTCCAAGGGTGCTGTTGCTAAGATGCGGGATGCCTACAACATCTTCCTCAGCCAGCTGGGCCCCAACGACCGCAACACCAAGGAGGCCGAAACCTGGCTCGAGCAGCTCACTCAGAATGCTGTCTCTATCGCCAAGCATGCTAAGGACATCCAGGCCCGCCGTCTGCGCCGCATCAACATGACCCCGCGTACCCTTGGCACCAAGGTCCAGCCTCAGGTTGGCCAGTCCGCCTCCGAAGCTGCTGGCGGCAAGAACGGCTCTTTGGATGCTCGGAGCATCGATGAGCTGCTCCAGTTCATCGAAGGCGGTGACCAGGGCTCCTCCAAGGCCAAGCAGAAGAAGCGTGCTGCTGCCAGCAACCCCAAGCTCCGTGGATCGAAGAAGTCTTCGGCGTAAGCTCGATCTGATCCTTCCCTTCTTTTTTCCTATTTATGACGAGGTTATTGGGTAAAACGAAAAGCTGCCCTGGTTTTTTGCTTTCCTTGGCTTATCACTGTCTTAACATGAATGTTGTATTTTGACCCTATATATCCTTGTCAAGGGTCGATCTGTTGGATGAGCGGTACGTGTGTACTTTTTGTAAAACTCTCTCTACTCTTTTACACCGATTGGTGATCATGGTTCTATGTTGATTCTATCTATACACTTCTTGATCTTTCGTTCTTTGCCGGGCAGAGCATAGCAAGGTCGGGCGATTTGCATGCTATATCTGGATATGTTTACATGTACTATATATGACCAGTGACCTTCCAAGTGTGTCCGTAATGAATCTGAACGTGAATTTCTTTTTTTTTTTTTTTTTTTTTTTTTTTTTTTTTTCAATTGGTTGTTATTGTACCTTTTCCACTGTAGAATACCTGGTGAGTTGTGGTCTTCACCGCCCCCGACTCAGCTAACGGCGCTTTCCCGCTTCCGGCGATTGTGCCAATGTTTACGTCCCTGTGGTCACAACTCCAACTTTCTTTGTCCCTCTTTCAAACCTGCATGCGTCTTGGATTTTTCGGCTTTACCCTCTAATCTTATTCTGCATTGGAATCCATTGTATCTGCTACACATCATTTTATTTTGGACCTTGGAGACTCCGTGTTCCTTTCGCATCTCGCAAACTTGTATCAGCCGTCTAGTCGCTTGCAAGGTTCCGGTCGCGAGCCCGCTAAAGATGGACTATCTATGAACAATACTGAGCCCAACGAGTGCGATACCATCTCGCCCCTCCTCCTCCTCCTCCTCCTCCTCCTCCCCCCCTGCAGTGGCGGCCTTGAAACTGATTGAGTATCTGACGCGTAGATTGCGAGCAGGCCGACCGGCGCAACATGGAGGACATCCGACCGACCGCGAGGTGGGCAAATCGCATGTTGCGCCCTCTGACCTCCATTTACCACCGATTGGAGAAACACCATGAAATCCGCGCCAGTGTCACGGATGCGAAAACACGAGCGAATGCTGGCAATACCTATCCAGAACGCGTGGACGTACCAACGAAGCGAAGTGCTCAATCCGTCACTGACCAAGGTTGTACCTATCCGGACGATGAACCTGACGATCCCGCCTGGATACCTGGACGACCTCCCAGCCGCCGAATCCGACACAATTACTCGAGCCGCGGGCAAAGGAATGGTGCGCGACGACGGACTCGATTGTCGATTCCGAGTCCGGAGACGCAGCGGACGTTGCCCGGCGCGATCGAGATTGCGACTCCGCTGATTACCGGACGATCGCACGGGTCCCTAGACACCTCGTCGTCAATCAGGAAACAACTCTTTCGGAATGCCATGTCGACACTCAACGATGGACAGGCTAGCGACAATCGGAAAGGCACTCGTACTAGCAATAGCAGTTTCCCCGCGTATCAAGGCTCCTGGAAAGAAGTCCTTGACATCTGTGGTGACCCAGGATTTGTAGATATTGCGCGCTACTTGGATCATGTGCTTCTGAAGTTCTTGAATAATACTCGCGATGCCCCGACAGTCATCCCTCAACAGGAACATACAACTCTTACAACACGCGGACCGCGGTCGCTGATGTCAATGGCTCTGCGCCGCCTTCCGGATTTTGTTGCGCAGGAGCGGATATTACAAGACGAATATGAAGATGACGGGGACCTTAATATGTGTGATGCGTACTTCACGGAGCTGGAGAGCCACTACGCGTCCCACGGCAGCGGATGGCAGCCGCTGCGCGAAGCAGCGCGCGCCCAAGGCATTTATTTGATCTCGGAAATGATCCAGAGAGGATGGATCCCGAGACTGGCCGCTTGTCGGCTGCTGAGAGTCTGCTTGGAACATGATGAGTTCGATGCTTTTGAATCTCTGTTGTCCCGTTGCTTGCTTGACATCCCCACTTATGAATATCCCTTGGCTTTTGATACTCCGCAGGCTACGAATCATCGCGAAGACCCTATTCGGGTACTGCGTGCTTATTACTCACGCGTCCCTTCGCGGCGGTATTTTTTCTTCGATGAATTGGCGAAGCTTCTTACGCGCGGGGTGTTGCCTCCTGAGTGGATGGTCACGAACCTGTGGAAAAAGTGTGTTGATGGAGCGATTCAATCGGTATCTACCGGCGATGGTAATCATGCAGCTGCGACCAAGGTTGTCGAGGCTATAATCCTCGCCTCGGCTGGCATCTCCTTGGATATGGGTACAGTCTTAGCTCGAGTTGAAGACTCGCCAAGGCAACAACACCCTACCAGCGCGAAGGACACACGTGCGTCTACAAAGAATACGACTTCCCTGCTTGAAGGTCGAGCTCCATGTCCTGTTCCTATTCAGGACGCCTTGAGCAATCTCACCTCGAGTCTTGTGACTGCCCTGTGCGGCATGTGTATTGCCCGCACGCAAGCATCTGGGCTTGACGAAAGGATAAGTGGACTGAAAGTCCGACAAGTGGTTGAGCAATTCGCCTTCAGGGTACAAAGGGCCATTGGAATTGCCTCGACGCCGGGGGAGATTCCGGTGCCAGGCCTGCAACTTCTCCGTCGTGGGTACGTCCTATTGGGCGAGTTTATACTACGAGCTAGCGACAATATCCCGTACGACGACCTAATGGCGCACTTTGGTACAGTGTCCGAGCAAAACATCGACGCCTTTTGGGTTTTATTGGCTGGGCAGCACGAGATCATAAAGGAGTTGGCTGAATTTGCTCGACAAGTGTTCCACTGCTGCGGGCATGCACGCAAATCAGAGCCGACTCGTACTCCGCGGGCAATCAAGGACACGGTCAGTCGACTTGCTCGAGTGACGTCTCTGACCGGGGCGTCTCTCTTGCTGGATCAAGTTGCGGCCGAAACTGCGATGATGCTGGCGGAGATAACGCTGGATGCGGATGACCACGCATGGGCTTTGGAAATGCAAGGTGAGGCCATCTCATCACAGCGAGAGCACAGGGCGATGCGGCCTCCGACATCTCAGGGAGCACCTGCCGCGGAGATTAATGACACCTATCGATGGGAAGATACTATTGGGGAGTGGGTGGTAAAAACACCAGCATCCAAACCCCTGCCCGCCCGGCCGAAATTTGCGTTGAAGGCTGCCTGCTCAATGAGCAGCAGCGCTTCGCCCAGCTCAGCTCCGTCCGAGGCGATGGCTTCGAGCGTGACATCATCTGCACCATCGTTAGCCGGTAAGAGGGGGTGTACTCAGCAGAGCCCGGGGCTGCGGTCGCCCAAACGCCTTCGGTCAGCGTCACTGAAGTTGACAAGAGAAACGTCTGGCGCTACGCGCAAGGATTCAGAGCGCGTAGGCGAGTCAGATTCTGCCCCTGTAGCCGCCCGGACTCGCACGGCTCTGCGGGATCTTTCTCAAGCCAAAAATCGCGTGATCCAATCATCCCAGCCGGGGGGATCGGCCACCAGCAAGCGTGTGACCCCTGTTCAACCGCCGCCCCGGATCGAAGTGGTTATCGTCAACAGGCATACTCCTGCAGTTGACAGAACAGGGATTCCCTCAGATGCGGTGCTAGCCTGCAGAAAGTCGGCACGGTTAGCTCGAGCCTCGATTTCGCCTTTGGCTTGCGCCGCCACTACCAGTGTCGCGACTGAATCGACTCCAAGACCGTCTCGGCCTCGTGGCGCACAACGGCCACCGGTGGTGATTTCTTTTTCAGACGAGGATAGTGACGATGAGCTCAGTTTTTTGGCTTAGATTGTAGCCTACTTATTGTTGTTAGTGTTTGGGTATTGGTATTGATTTTACTATGCCCAAGTCTTAGGATGCATGGATTCTCGGGCATGGAGCCGGCTATTGGGTTTCTGTCGGTTTTTTTTTTTTTTTTTTTTTTTGTTTTTGTTGTTCATATTTTTTCAATGATACCCGGGGCGATTGTCATGATGGATTGTGATTGTTGAACCTGTTTAGGCGGTCTGTTTGATAGAGAGAAGTACTACTGGGTTGCACCTGGCTGGAAGGAGAATTCATCAAAGATAGCTGCATTGGCTGCTTTAAGACACGTTTCGGATTGAGGCAGGCATAGATTGAAGGTTATTCTTGGAGGTGGCCCGTCCTTTCCAGTTTGTTGATCGCAGAATCTTTTTTATCTCACGGGAGGGTCAACTGGAAGGGGTTAGAAAGTGTTTTAGAACCAAGAATCAAAACGTTGTCAGGTGTCACTCTCTGTCACCCAAACCTGTCAACCCCAACAACGGCCATCACTAGTGGTTTCAACTTGATGGGAGACCATCCCTGATGATTCTATCTATTGATCATGACCGGAGGTGGTACAGTCGATGATAGTGATGGGTTGCGTAGTGGTGGTTGACCTGCACCACTGCAGCTATCAATTAATCAATCAATCACTCATCTTCACCACCCACCACCACTACGGAGTACAAATCCGTTTCTTTTTAACCGCCCTCCAGTGTCAGACTGTCAGCACTTTCTTCACCAATCTTTCCAAATGCTGGTCGGCTAATAATTTGCTCTTCCCTAAACCTCAGTAACCCACTTTCAAGTTCTGTCCCGCTTTTCACTCCGCCGGTGTCGCTCGTCCTTCCGCCTGCATTGGCTCGCCCCGACGCAAGGGCGTCAGCCAAGCCGCAAGATCTCACCCCGACCTCCGCTTGATTGTTTCAGCACCGAGCCATTGAGCTCCATCGAACTGAATCGACCTTTCGTAGTCGCCCGGATCAGCCGCTGTGGCGGGCGCCCATTCATCCTTTCGTCTCGACCGCGATGGAGGCTGCCGATGGATGGATATGTCCAATTCCTGGGCATAGAGGCAAATAATAATCGCCCAGCCAGTCAGGAGTCGGTCTAGGACTGGCCAAGCTGCTCCCCTCTTCACCCCCCCCCCCTTCTCTCTCAACTTTCATCTCCACTCTCCACATGATGATAATCTGAACCAGAAACAAAAACAAGAAGAGGAACAAAAAAAAAAAAAGAAGAACTAACATTCCCAGCTTAGGATGGAGCTGACACCAATCCCGCCTCGGTACTACCTGTTGACAGTCCGCCGCCAGTGGGCCGAGAGAGAAAGATAGAGAGAGAGAGAGAGAGAGAGAGAAAGAGACTAGAGCACAGAGCTAGACAATTTGCAAACGACTAAATGCTAAATGAAGCAAAGGACCACGCGAGGAGATAGTATTTCGCTTGTTTCTATCTATCTATGTATAATCATAATCCCCACGGCTGGGGAACCCTACTTCAATTTGTTTCTCTTCTCCCTTGACAGTGTCTGTTTATTTTCTCTTCGCACTGCATTACTATTGATCCCAGGTGGTCCTTTCGTTTCTTCTACCTCCACTTTTGCTTCTGATCAACCCCCTTCCTTTTCTTGTAGGGGTCTGTGTCCTATTATTTTTCTTTTCTCTTTCTGGGGATATTGTCTCCAGTTGTTTTCGAGACTGTGGTCTAGCCATCGGTTTCATTTCTTTCATTCTTGTTGAACGCTGTTGGAACAAGTGACTGGTTCACCAAAGGCTCAGCATTCCGTTCGTTGCCCACCAGCCTCCACTATTTTGGCTCGAGTATTCGATTTCCCGGCGACCGTCCATTCCTCACTCCGTTCAGGACACTAAGGCTTTGTTGACGGTGGTGCGTCTTGGTTCGAATCTGCCCTCCGTGACAAAGCGAGTCAAAGGCCCGGGCGAGAGAAAGCGAGAACAACGCCTTTGTTAGGATCTCCATATCCAGGTGATCGTGAGATCCTGTTCACTGCCTTCTCGGTGTCCTTGATCCTCCATAAGATCTTGCAACCACCTAAGCTTGGTGGTCTGTGTAGGTTGACGGTTCAGAACACCATTTGACACTTCATTTGTCCTCCTTTCCTCGCGGAAAGCTCTTCTACGCAGAGCTGGTCTCTTAGAAGATATCCCCTCGTTTCGGCCTACGGGTAACTGTTGTTGAGTCCTTGCTCACTGTCCCTCCACGTTCCCTGCTTTCCATCTTTTTGTGCACTTTCTCGTTGCACAATGCTATCTTTCATTCTGTATACGTCCCTGGTTGGACTCGTCTCGGCTGCCGAGCTAGAAAAGCGTCATGGCGACGGCGCGTCAATCTATGAGATGCTCAACGACGACCTGGCCCGCCTGAGCTTGCTGGTGCTGGGGCTGATGGCGGCGGTTGTCTATGTGTGGAAGATGTGGCATCGGTTTTCGAGTCATCTGCGACGGCTGGCCAGTTTCAACAATGAACGACAACTATACTTCGTGACGCCCGACTCGATGCTATCGAAGCTCAAGACTCATATCACCTATGCGCCCTTGTTCCGAGCCCGACACAATCGCGAGTTCCAACTGTCTCGGGCCGTCAATATGGGCACCTTGCCGAGTCGACTCCATTCGTTTCTGCTGGTGGGAATTGTCGCCATGAACGTCGTCCTGTGTGTGGTCACCGTGCCGTACGGTACCACAGAGAGCACTGTCGCGGGAATCATCCGCAACCGCACCGGAACGATGGCCACGGTGAACATGATCCCATTGATCCTCATGGCGGGTCGAAACAATCCCTTGGTCACTCTGTTGCAGATCCCCTTCGACACCTTCAATCTGCTTCACCGCTGGCTCGGCCGTATCGTGGTGCTAGAGTGCATCGCTCATATTCTGGCTTGGATGATCCCCAAGGCTCAGACATGTAAGTGGTATTGATCAGTCCGCTGTTGTCGAACTTACTTAGGCTGACGTTGGATAGCTGGTTGGGCCATGATCGGAACTGTTTTGGGAGAGAGCAACTTCCTTCTTGTGGGCTTGATTGTGCGTAGTTGGGACCCAGTAAATTTGCTTCATGACACCTGCTGACGCTGCTTCTAGTCGGGATGTGCCTTCACAGCTCTTTTGTTGCACTCGCCTTCGCCGATTCGTCATGCCTTCTACGAGACATTCCTCCACCTTCACATTGTGCTCGCCGTGCTCGCGATTGCCTTCCTCTGGGTCCATCTCAACGGCATGGTCTCTCAGTACTATCTCCTGGTGGGAATAATCTTTTGGGCTCTCGAGGTAAGTCCACTCTAGATCAACCTCGATGGCAGATCGACTGACCTTGACGTGACTAGCGTGCTGCTCGGATTGTCATCATTGTGTACCGCAACTGTGGCCGCCAATCAACCACGGCCCATGTCGAAACCATGCCCGGCGATGCGATGCGGATCACCATCAAGATGGCGCGGCCCTGGACCTTCCAGCCGGGCCAGCACATCTACCTCTACGTCCCCGCTGTCGGATGGTGGACCTGCCATCCATTCTCGGTCGGATGGAGTGAAGAAGCCGAGTCTCTGTCCGACGAGAAGGGCATCCCGATGACTCGACAAGATATGATGGGCCTGCAGAAGACCACCATCTCCTTGCTGGTACGTCGGCGAACGGGTTTCACCGACAAGCTATTCCAACGGGCGCAGAATGCGCCCGGCGGGCGGGTGTCGCTGCGGGCTTTTGCGGAGGGCCCGTATGGCAGCATCCATTCGATGGATTCGTACGGCACTGTCCTGCTCTTCGCTGGCGGTGTTGGCATCACCCACCAAGTGCCGTTTGTGCGGCATCTCGTACAGGGCTTTGCCAATGGTACCGTGGCGGCGCGTCGCGTCACGCTCGTGTGGATCATTCAGTCGCCCGAACACCTCGAATGGATCCGTCCCTGGATGACCAGCATTCTGTCCATGGATCGTCGCCGGGAGGTGCTCCGGATCATGTTATTCATCACCCGGCCGCGCAACACCAAGGAGATCCAGAGCCCCAGTGCGACCGTGCAGATGTTCCCCGGTCGACCTAACATCGACACGCTCGTCGGCATGGAGGTCGAGAATCAGATCGGCGCGATGGGCGTGCTCGTCTGCGGCAATGGCGGTCTGAGCGACGATGTGCGGCGTGTATGCCGGAACCGCCAGGATCGCACGCAGGTTGATTTTATTGAGGAGAGTTTCACCTGGTGAGAGAGATCTATCTGGAACCCGGCACTTGACAGTTTGGCCCCCAAGGCCAGCTTTCCTTGACTGGTGCTGCTTGTATCTGATTTGTCCCCGCCATTGGTATGCATAGAGGTAGTAGGTACCTCCTAGGTACCTGTACCTAGTGCCTCTTTACAACTCTGGCTGCAAGCCCGGTGTCCCGATCTGTTCGGTCAATGATTCTGCCGCCAATCTTGCCTCGTGGTTCAAAGGGTATATATACTAGTTTTGCTGTGTTATGTTTTGAACTGGCTGTGGGCTGGCATGAGGCTCTGGCTGCGTATATACTTCACTTACTATACTCTTTCCACAATAAAATCTTCTTGTGCTTGTGCCTAAAACTGATTGGGCGTTGAGGTCCTTGACGTATTGATGAGTAGGAGGTAGTGATCGAACTGTGTAACTACTAGCTGTGTGTTGCTGCAGGTATTCCCCATGAGTGGTTGAATGCACCATTTGATTAGAAATCAAGCTATACGAAGGTGGGGCAGCCGAGCGGAGAGTTTCCCTCATCAATCCTCGGGTGTCGATGACAAATGCCCGATTAGAGGGTCCGATACTGTTGTATTCCACCTGTATGGGATGATTCTTTGCATCGAAATAGGCTCTGGTAACAAATCGTAGGTATCGGATCAACGGGACCAGACGGGGGCCCCACGCCGCAGCACAGCTTGAACGCGAAGTACTCCTCCGTACGTTAAACGTCGGGGGTACAAGCAATGGCATCATCGCCCGCCCCCTCCCCTCTTTTACACGAGACTATTCCATCGAATTCGTTGGTCCAACGCTGAGGAGAGTGAGAGTGAGCCATGAGCGGGCTCTTCTATAAAGTCCCGCAATTCTCCAGCGTGTTAGCTCGTTCGTGTCGATCTACCAGTGTCTTTCATCCCTTCACCTCCTCGACCTTTCTGTCTGCACAACTGTTTTCCACTTCTACCAAGATGAGCTCCCCGGATATTACCTTGTATACTGCTCAGACTCCCAATGGGATTAAGATCTCCATTGCCTTGGAGGAGCTGGGGTATGTTTCTGGAATGCTTCTTTCAATTGAAGCCGAAGCTGATGATCTAATCTCTGTGATCCAGTCTGCCGTACAAGGTTGAGAAGATCGATATCTCCAAGAATACCCAGAAGGAGCCGTAAGTGTGGCCCGCGTGTTTTTGGCCACTATCCAAAGATCACCTTCTCACATTTCACAATGATACACTCCATAGATGGTTCCTCGAGATCAACCCCAACGGCCGCATCCCCGCCCTGACCGACACCTTCACCGACGGGCAGAAGATCCGACTCTTCGAGTCCGGCGGCATCCTGCTGTATCTGGCGGAGCAGTACGACAAGGACTACAAGATCAGCTTCCCGCGCGGCACGCGCGAGTGGTACGAGATGAACAACTGGCTGTTCTTCCAGAACGCGGGCGTCGGCCCCATGCAGGGCCAGGCCAACCACTTCGTGCGCTACGCCCCGGAGCACGTCCCCTACGGCATCAACCGCTACGTCAACGAGACCCGCCGTCTGTACAGCGTGCTGGACCAGCACCTGGCCCAGAGCCAGTCCGGGTATCTGGTCGGCGACCACGTCTCGCTGGCGGATATCTCGCACTGGGGGTGGGTGGCGGCGGCCGGCTGGGCGGGCGTCGAGATCGATGAGTTCCCGCATCTCAAGGCCTGGGAGGAGCGCATGCTGAAGCGGGAGGGTGTTGAGAAGGGGCGTCATGTCCCTTCGCCGCATACTATCAAGGAGATGCTTAAGGATAAGGAGGCTGCGGAGAAGTCGCAGCGGGAGACGAGGGAATGGGTGCAGAAGGGGATGCAGGCTGATGCTAAGAAATAGGGACCCTGTAGGGGTTCCCCAGTATTTCTCCATACCTCTTTATAATCTAGCTTATATCATATCATTTAATCAATGAAAGCGGAGGTCTCCCCCGGGTAGTTTTGATATCATGTATATGGTAGGTATGCACTGTCGAAGTGAATGAATGAAGTCAGGGGTCTTCCCGGTAATTTCTATCTTGCCAATTTCTATCTTTATAATCTTCTGGGTTTCACCTGTTAAGAGTGAAGGTACTCGAGTCTCCCTCGGCAACTTTTCGACGGCCCATCTTTGGTGGATGTTGGGTTGTTCATTACTGAGCTCGAGTGTCGAGAATCAGAATGAGTTTACTGGGAAGCTGAAAGAAAAGGGGGGTCCGGGGGTTCTCCCCCGGAAAACTTCACAGCCCGATATACTAAATGAGCTTTCTGGGAAGCTGAAAGAAAGGGGGGTCCGGGGGTTCTCCCCCGGAAAACTCCATAGCCCAACATAATTACGATAGTGGAGAGGTTGAGGTGAAGTAGATATGAGGCCCGGGACGGTGGAAGGCGCGACTGGCTTAGTCAGGCAGCCACGTGAAAAGCTCTTGCCACTCCCCGAGGCCGGTTTTCTGGCCTTTGTACTCCGACTACTCGATCCCTCCCTCTCCTCGCGGACTCGAGGTCTACTGTCTACCGGACGCACCCTGACGACCTTTACTGACCACAGCGACATGGCCTGGCGTAACCAAGGAGTCACCGGCTCCAACAACGTCCCTCTGGGCCGGAGACGGTTCGGAGGCGACGAGGCCCCCGAGGACGAGAGTCGCACCGCGACACCGGCCTCTGCGGCTGGGGACAGCGCCTACAAGCGCGGTCGCAGCCCTGTCCGAGGTGAGTTGTTGTCAACTCAACACCATCCACAGTCAAACAGTTACACTGATACTGTCTAGCTGAGCCTCCCGCGGACGGTGTCAAGAAGCGCAAGAAGCGCAACCGCTGGGGTGATGCGCAGGAGAACAAGGCTGCCGGTCTCATGGGCTTACCCACAATGATCATGGCCAACTTCACCAACGAACAGCTGGAGGCGTATACGCTGCATCTGCGTATCGAGGAGATCAGCCAGAAGCTGCGAATCAACGACGTGGTTCCAGCGGACGGCGACAGGTTTGTCACTTCGTCCGACTCCCCGCTTCATTCTTCGGGTGCTAACTGCTGGACGCTTAGATCTCCCTCCCCTCCTCCCCAGTACGATAACTTTGGCAGACGTGTAAACACAAGGGAATACCGGTATCGGAAGCGTCTCGAGGACGAGCGCCACAAGCTCGTCGAGAAGGCGATGAAGACCATTCCTAACTACCACCCGCCCTCTGACTACAGACGTCCCACTAAGACTCAGGAGAAGGTCTACGTGCCTGTGAATGACTATCCAGAGATTAACTTCAGTATGATAACTAACCCTCTAACTCCTAACCGTTGTTGCGTACTCTGTATTCCTACTTGACCTCTGTGCTCGAGTCGGGCTTCTGATGACGACGTCGCCCGCCGTGGCGATGGGATTCTCCAGCTCGCTTCTTGCTAACCCTCTTGCTGCTTGATGTTGCACTCTGCTCCTTTGCTCATTACCCTCACCTCATTTCGAGAAGGAAACAGCTTGAACTAACACCTAGGCTTTCGCGCTATCTTTTCATAGTTGGCTTACTCATAGGTCCTCGTGGTAACACCTTGAAGAAGATGGAGACTGAGTCTGGCGCTAAAATTGCGATCCGTGGCAAAGGCTCCGTCAAGGAAGGAAAGGGACGCTCTGACGCCGCTCATGCCAGCAACCAGGAGGAGGATCTGCACTGTTTGATTATGGCTGATACCGAGGAGAAAGTTAACAAGGCGAAGAAGCTGGTGCACAATGTCATTGAGACGGTGAGTTTCTCTTCTGTCTTCTATAAAGACAACACTTTTACTCATGGGATCTAGGCTGCCTCTATCCCTGAAGGCCAGAATGAGCTCAAGCGGAACCAGCTGCGTGAGCTGGCTGCCCTCAACGGTACTCTCCGTGACGACGAGAACCAGGCTTGCCAGAACTGTAAGTTTCGGTGGCGTTGTTTTGCATTTCAACTCTAAACATGCACAGGTGGTCAAATCGGACACCGCAAGTACGACTGCCCTGAACAGCGCAACTTCACCGCCAACATCATCTGTCGCGTCTGTGGTAATGCAGGCCACATGGCTCGGGATTGTCCTGACCGCCAGAGAGGCTCTGACTGGCGCAACGGCGGCGGCTATGGCGGCGGCGGCGGCGCTGGCGGCCGCAGAGCCATTGGTGGCGGAGACGCCGTTGACCGGGAGATGGAGGTAAGGTTTTTGTCTCGGTATCATATGTCCATGTCACTAACTTTGGCAGCAACTTATGCAAGAACTGTCTGGCGGTGCTCCTGGAGAGGACGGCCACGTACCCCGTCGCATCGAGGCTGGACCCGATCAGGGCTACGATGACCGTGATGTGAAGCCGTGGCAGCGTGGTCCTCCTCCCAGCGATGTGGCTCCCTGGCAGCAACGCCGCGAGCGCCGCGACGACTACGGACCTCGCGATCATGGCAGTGCGCCTCCATGGGCTTCTCAAGGTCGGGGCGGTCATGGCGGCGGTCACGGTGGTCATGGCGGCGGCGACTACGGCTACGGCTCTCACGGTGGATATGGTGCTCCTGGAGCTGCACCGCCGTGGCAACAGGCGCAAGCTGCCCCTCCCCCGCCCCCGGGTGGACAGGCATCGTATGGCTACGGAGGGTATCCCTCTTACTCCGGCATGGGAGCTCCCGGTGCCCCTCCTGGCTTGAGTGTACCGCCTCCGCCTCCGGGCATGCCCTCGATGTATCTTGGCAACAGTGGCAGCCCTCCCCCTCCTCCTCCTGGCGAGGGTCCACCTCCTCCGGTATGTTCTGTTCATTTCAACTTGAAGCACACCTACTGACTGGGATCTAGCCTCCGAGCGAGCAACCTCCTCCCCCTCCCCCTCCTGCTTGAGCGATCTGATGTCGCAGCGATGAAATCCGCTAATTTCATTTGCTGAAAATGACTTATGAGAGTCGGTGGACCTGGAATGGAACTTGCCCAAAACTCGCAGGATACTATGGTGATTCACGTGGCGGGTGCAGTCTGGATTAGGCTGACAATGGCTCAGCTGCTTCTTCCATTCGTAGTCAATTAGTGTACCAGCTAATCAATCTTGAACATGTTTTTTTGTTATTTCTTCATGTTTTTCGTAGTGTCGAAAGTGGAAACCCGATGAACTGCCGAGGAGCAGAAGCCGAGTGACGTGTGTGGGGCCTCCCCATTGTTGGTGCCTCAGGCGGAGAAGCTTTCTCCGCAATTTCGTCGAGAGGCGCAAATCTATCATATTCTTTTCCTTCTCGAAGCCATCTTCCAGGAGCCCTCGCGCATCAATTGTACGATTGGGCCATGATTCGTCAAGCCCAGTCGAGGTTTACTTGATCTGGTCAGCCATCCAGTTCCTAGTTCAAGCTTTGCCCTGCTTTTCTTCCCAGCGAGATACACGAAGAACCTCCAGCCATAGTTAAATGGAGGGACCCGCCTCTTCATCCTCCACCACAACCGCCATGACCGGCGGGGACAACATCCACGGGGTAAACCCCGGAAGAAGCCTTGGAGAGACTGGGTTAGGAGCTTCAGGGGGCTATCAAGCCACGTCCCCCTCCCCGTCCCTCTCCTCCCATCGCAAACCATGGCAATCGCAACCCCAATCCCGCACCCGGCGCAGTTCATCGCTCCGCTCTGGGCATGAGCGTCAACAAGAGCAGCACCAGCACCACCAGATAGGCACAGCGACAAGACAAAATCCCTATGATAATACAGCTTCTGCCACTGCCGACGACAAGTGGTACCACGTCCATCTGTTTCGCGGAATGGTCAAGGACGTCAAGCGCCGGGCGCCGTATTACTGGAGTGATTGGACGGATGCGTGGGATTACCGCGTCGTGCCGGCAACGATTTATATGTACTTTGCTAAGTATGCTTCTCTTTCTTCCTTGTTTTGAGGGGGGTGTTGAGGCTCGGAGATTGGTTTCCTCCGGCTCATAGGCTCAGAAGGGAAGAGACCTCTCTGTCTGCAATGCATATTGGATCTGCAACTTCAGCTGACCGCGAGGATTTAGTATTCTCCCTGCGCTGGCTTTCTCGTTGGACATGTTTGAGAAGACCAACCAGAGTTATGGGGTAAATGAGGTGCTGCTGGCCTCGGTGTTGGGCGCGGTGGTGTTTTCGGTCTTTGCGGCGCAGCCGTTGGTTATTGTCGGGGTTACTGGTGGGTTTTTGTCTGTTCTTCCCCCCCCCCCTTGTGATAGGGGTGGAAAGGGAGGAGGGATGTATGTTCAGTGCTAATGGTGGTAGGTCCCATCACGGTATTCAACTACACGGTTTATGATATCATTGCGTCGAGAGGCACGAACTACCTGGCTTTCATGTGCTGGATTGGCATGTGAGTTATCCTCCGCCCTAGGTGTGGTTTCATGTGGTGGATATAAGTGCGGTGTGACTGAAACAGTCAGATGGTCGTTGATTATGCACTGGTTGCTGGCTATCACCAACGCCTGTAATGGGTTGACCTACGTTACGCGGTTCTCGTGCGACATCTTCGGCTTCTACGTCGCGTTCATTTACTTGCAGAAAGGCATCCAGGTCCTCACTAGACAGTGGGGCTCGGCAGGCGAGACCTCCGCCTATCTGAGTATCATGGTCGCCTTGTTGGTGCTCATGAGCGGGTGGATCTGCGGCGAGCTGGGGAACAGTAGTCTTTTCAAGCGATTCGTGCGCAAGTTCTTGGAGGACTACGGTACTCCGTTGACCATTGTGTTCTTTACGGGCTTCGTGCATATCGGCCATATGCGGGAGGTCGAGGTGGCGACTCTGCCGACGAGCAAGGCCTTCTTCCCCACGGCTGATCGGGGATGGTTGGTTCATTTCTGGGATATCAGCGTCGGGGATGTGTTTTTGGCGATCCCCTTCGCCATCCTACTTACCATCCTTTTTTATTTCGATCACAACGGTGGGTGTCAAAATCGATAGCAGATACGGCGAGCTAGATGTTGGCTGACACAGGTCTACCTAGTATCCTCCTTGATCGCCCAGGGCACCGAGTTTCCGCTCCGCAAACCCGCCGGTTTTCACTGGGACTTATGGCTCCTAGGTCTCACGACCTTCGTCGCCGGCCTGCTGGGCATTCCCTTCCCCAACGGCTTGATCCCCCAGGCCCCCTTCCACACGGCCGCACTCTGCGTGACCCGCGACGTCGCCGACGAGGACGACACGAACAAGGGCAAGGCCATCCGCATCACCGACCACGTGGTCGAGCAGCGCGTCAGCAACCTCGCGCAGGGTCTACTCACCCTCGGCACCATGACCGGCCCGCTCCTAATCGTCGTCCATCTGATCCCGCAGGGTGTCTTGGCTGGCCTCTTCTTCATCATGGGCGTGCAGGCCCTCCAGGGTAACGGCATCACGCAGAAGCTCATCTTCCTCGCCCAGGACCGCCGCCTCACCCCGGCGTCCAACCCACTCAAGCGCCTCAAGCGCCGCCCCGCCATCTGGGCGTTTGTGATTGCCGAGCTGATCGGGTTCGGCGCGACGTTCGCCATCACCCAGACCATCGCTGCCATCGGCTTCCCCGTGATTATTCTGCTGTTGATCCCCGTGCGCTCCTTCTTATTTCCGCGGTGGTTCACCGCCGAGGAGCTGGCGGCGCTGGATGGGCCGGCCGCCAGTCCGTTCACGATGGAAAGCGTCGGCGGGACGCATGGCTTGGAGGAGACGTTCGGTGCCGATGCGTTGGCGGCGAATGAGGGGGCGAGTTCCTCCTCGAAGAATCGGGGCGGCCCTAGAGATGGGGTCTTTGATGCCGTCACTCGCGAGGAGAGCTCGTCAGAGTCGGTGGTGGATGATGATTTGGAGAGGGGGGAGGTGTATGAGATGCAGAGGTCCGCGGTGCGACGGAGGAGTACCACGGGGGCTAGGGATTGATCGCTGTAGACATTCTAAAAGGGGTAGCGTTGGAGTTGGACGCTAACTGGTGGATAAAAGTTTCGATTGGCCCCGTTTATAGATACATACATATATCACTCGTCTAGAGATCGTATGTGCGTCGGTTCAATATGTCTTGTAGCATGTTTATGTGATAGTTTGACCGGCCTGCTGCCCAAGAAGAGAAAGCAGAAAGATATTGCTCGAGAGTGGGTGGTATTGTGCAGATCAAGACTCTCAATCATGTCGGGCTATCTATCCTTGACTCCAGATAAGACACCAACAACCCGCATCATGCGTGCGACAGGGCTTGCTTGCGACTCTAGCTACTGAAAAAGAGTTTGAGACACCAACAAACAGCAAAAGCAAAAAGAGATATCCAGAGAACTGGACAAGTCAAGGCCCGAGCCGCGGATCGAACGCGGGACCTCTCGCAGATATGCTTGGGTTTGTATCCCTAAGCGAGAATCATACCACTAGACCACCCGGGCTTGATATGTTTGATGCCTTGGTCTTTGGCAAAATGATCCATGAGCTAGAGTCCTCAGCACGTGCCAAATAGAGTTATACTGTGTAGAAAGTCACACTCGACACTAACCAGAACGAGCTAGATAGATACACCGCCTAGAGCGGTCAGCAATTCTGCCTTGCTATTGACACCAAAAAAAAAAGTCAAGCGCCGCGCAACTGCTGCACATTGATCTAAACCCACCACCCAGACCCCAAAATGGCGCCCTCACAGTCCCCCGAACCTGTCCTGGACCATCACTCCTCGTCCGAATCAGAGGCGGGCTCCGACACCGACAACGACGGCGGCGTCACCATCCAGCCATCAAACCAGGACCAGCGCGCCCCCAAGCGCAGACGCCTTTCCAACTCCTCCACCGATTCCTACGTCGCCGCGCCCCTCCCGGCTCCCCTGCCTACACTCTCGCGCATCAAACGCAAGGAGGACGTCGCCAAGGAAGCTGCAGCCAGAACCCCCGCCGACGAGAACCCGGTCCTCATCAAGGATGCCCTCGCCGCCGGGTTGGAGGACGCCCGCTCCTCGTTTACAGATCTCAAGGTCGCGCCGTGGCTGGTCGGCTCGCTGACGACGATGGCGGTACGTCGCCCGACGGCCATTCAACGGGCGTGTATCCCTGAGATCCTGGCGGGACGGGACTGTATCGGTGGGAGTCGCACGGGTTCCGGTAAGACGATTGCGTTTGCCGTGCCGTTGTTGCAGAAGTGGGCGGAGGATCCGTTTGGGATTTTTGGAGTGGTGTTGACGCCGACGAGGTAAGACTTTTTTTTTGGCCGGGGTGGAAGATAAGAAACAGCAGCAGATGAAGGAGAAGATTCAAGAAGAAAGTAGCTAAAGCAAAACAGAGAACTCGCCCTCCAAATCTACGAACAGATTAAAGCCCTCTCCGCCCCGCAGAGCATGAAACCCGTCCTCATCACCGGCGGCACCGACATGCGCTCGCAGGCGCTGGCCCTGTCGCAGAGCCCCCACGTCGTCATCGCCACCCCGGGCCGTCTCGCCGACCACATCCAAACTTCCGGAAAAGACACGGTGCGCGGACTCTCGCGCGTGCGCATGGTGATCCTCGACGAGGCGGACCGCTTATTGTCGCCGGGGCCGGGCTCCATGCTCCCGGACGTGGAAGTCTGCCTCAGCGCCGTCCCCAGCGCCGCAGAACGCCAGACCCTCCTCTTCACCGCGACGCTCACCCCGGAGGTCCGCGCTCTCCAATCCATGTCCTCTTCCTCCACAACAACAACAAACAAAGCGTCTCCCACCAAACCCCCCATCTTTGTCACCGAAATCGCCTCCGCCAACAAATCCTCCATCCCGCCCACCCTCCACCAAACCTACCTGCAAGTGCCGCTCACCCACCGCGAAGCCTTCCTGCACGTCCTGCTCAGCACAGACGGTAACGTCGCCAAGCCCGCCATCATCATCTTCACCAACACAACCGCCACCGCCGACCTTTTGGAGCGCATGCTCCGGCGCCTCGGCCACCGCGTCACCTCCCTGCACAGCCGCCTCCCGCAGAGCGAGCGCAACGCCAACCTCGCGCGCTTCCGCGCCGCCGCCGCCCGCATCCTCGTCGCCACGGACGTCGCCTCGCGTGGTCTGGACATCCCCGCCGTCGAGCTGGTCGTCAACTACGATGTGCCGCGTAACCCGGATGATTATGTCCACCGGGTTGGGCGCACGGCGCGTGCCGGCAGGAAGGGTGAGGCGGTCACGTTAGTCGGGCAGCGGGACGTCGGGTTGGTGCTGGCGATCGAGGAGCGGGTGGGTCGGAAGATGGTGGAGTGGGAAGAGGAGGGCGTGAGTGTGGAGACCAGGGTGGTTAGGGATGGGGTGCTTAAGGTTGTTGGGGAGGCGAAGCGCGAGGCTGCGGGCGAGATTGATGAGGGAAGGGATGTGTTGGGACGGAGGAGGAATAAGTTGAAGAAGGTGCGGTAGGTTTTCCGCTGTTGTTGGTAGGGTTATTGGTATAATAGTAGGAAGGGTTAGAGGGTGCATTGTATATACTAGCGCGATTGAATATGACGGTTTATGTTTATTGACTCAAGAGAACACGGCGGAGGTAGGAAGGGTATCATGATTGGCAAGACTAGCTCTCTCTCTCTCTCTCTCTCTGTCTCTCTTTTTCTGTCGCAAAAGCCATCCGGCTTCTCCCTGGTTCTATGTACATTACTTGTCCCGCAGTACCGAAAGCCTTGATCTGTGATGAGCCTGGAGATGCCGGGCTGGATGCCATCGGTCAACTCTACACACCACATAACCAGTCAAGGGCTACTACCTCTCTCGATGATTGGGCTCACCCCGTCCGTGTCTCTACTAGCTCAGGCTGCTGCTGCTGCTGCTGCTGCTCCACCGTCCCCATCAACTTCAACAACCCATCCACCGCATCCCCCTTTTGCGATACCCGCCGCTGCTTCTCCGGCAGACTCATCCCCTCGTCCTTATCCTCCAGCAATGCCCCCGTCCCCGTTCTCCGGCGGGACACCGTCGCAGGCGGGCTACTCAACTGCATCGGCGACGCCGCCTCTCCCCCTGCTGCTGCTGCTGCGGGGCGATACATCTTCTGCGTCGGAGTCTTCATTGGGTCCTCCTCGTCCTCGAAAGCCGAGGCTTCATTGCCTGTCGACAGGGGCGGCGACGACAGCCCCGACGCGTGGTGATCTTTTGCGTCTGCTAGATTGTCAGGCGAGGTATTGAGTTCCGGGGCGCGTGGTTGGAGAGGACATGGCGTAGAGATCGGCGCGAGGGCTGCCGCCGCCGGAGCCGGGGTCTTAGGGCCGGCAGTAGAACCACCAGTAGCAGCAGCAGCAGCAGCAGCAGCAGCAGCAACCATTCGTTGCGAGTCTTTAGGCGCGGGGATCTGTGCTTGCGCTGGAGCTTGAGTTTGGCTCTTGGGGGGAAGCGATAATCGGGGACATTTCCGGCTGTGAGCTTCGAGCTCGGAGAGACGACGGTCGAATTGCTGTGAATCGCGGACGTGACGCTTGGCGGTTTGGAGGCGGGTGCGGAGGAGGGTTGCTTTCTGTTTGCCATGGAGGTTTAGTTTTGTTTTATTTCCTCAGCTTTTCTTGGAGGTTTGGGGGGGAGGTGATAATTGGACGTACCTCTTGGATGAAGCGTTTGCGCGTCGCTGGGTCTTCCAGGATGGGTCGCGTTGTGGTGGGTGGTGTTATTTGTTGTTGTTGTTGTGTGGTTGTGGTTGTGGTTTTGGCGGGTCGGGCTGGTGTTGGTATTTGTTGCTCTACGTCTTCCTCGTGGTGTTCGTGTTGTTGAGTTTCTAGATCTAGACCTTCACCCTCGGGGGATAGTGTCGCGTCGGCTTGAGACTGTGTCACGCGACTACATGTTAGCTATGTCCCAGGGGGAAGAGGGCCGTGAATACACTCGTCGAGGGGGAAAATATTACCAAGATGTCCACTGAAGGCGCAGAAACCTCCGGAGTCAGCTCATCTTGCGCGTGGTTTGCGAGGGGTAGTGGTGCCGGGCCCAGCGCGCGCTCTCGGGAAGTGGTGCTCGCATGCTCGATCGCCCCGTCCACCTCGTCAATGGTGCGTTTGTGGCCGGCAAATAGAGGCGACGGAAGAAGTTTCTTGGAAGGAGACGTCGTCGTCGTCGATGACGGTACCTCCAAAAGTGGCCGTTTGGTGGGGGAGAGCGAGGCGTGGCGAGGCGACAGGCACGCGTTGGCCGTCTTCTCGCCGAGAATCCGCCTGCCCTCCTTGACAGGACTGGTATGTGCTGATGCGGTGGAATGCATGGCGAGTGCGGGGGAGGGAGTGAATGGTACTCCTGATGGATGTACCGAGGGCCTTTAGGTAGAGAGACTTTGGGGAAGAAAAGAGAAGTGTTGTGTTTCAAGGGGAGGTTGTATGTCTGTGGGTGCGTGTGGTGGACGTGTTGTGTAGTAATAAAGTAGTAGTTTGGTCGACCAAGCAAGCAACTAACTATTTACCCACACGTGCGTATAACAGCCAAATCGCAAGGTCAGCCGGTTCTAGACAGGGGCGGAAGCAAGGGTAGAGTCAAGACAAAGAAGCCAGACTCGGTCAGAAGAGTCAATGGCTAAGTTATTTGAGGAGGGATGGATTGGTGGTAGTTTAGTTGTGGTGGTGGTGGAGGTGGATTCGGCGCGCGTTGTGGTCCTCCGCGTCGGAGTCTCGGGGCTCCCCTTGCGGGCGAAAACTTACAGTAGTAACTGAACTAAATCGTCCTCCCCCACGCGTCAAGAGGGAGGCTGGCGGTTCAATCCCATTCTAAAGAGTATGTACTTGTAGAATGACTACTTTTCATCCTTGGTACAATGCAATTGTGCAATCATGTTCTGGGAACTCATTTCTGCAAACTCACCGATGTTTTCTAGCTGTATCTTTCTCGTTGCTCGGCCGCGTCGGAGGTTTTCTGCCCAGCGCGTGTCAACCTCGAATATTGGCAGCATATAGCTCCTACAAGCAAGTGGCGTTGGTCTTTGCATGGTCCTGCAGCTTTTGTCGCGAAACTGCGACTTTTAAGATTCGAAGACCTTGGCAGCCTGCATACTCTCCAAGGTCTAACATTCCTACAACGCACCGGGTTTCTTTGTCCTGGTTTACACTTCGCAGACAAGCTGGGAGAGTAGTGTACTCGGATTGGTGGCGTGGCATCTTCTGTGACCCGAAAACTCGGTGAAGCACGCGAATTCGTCTGCAGTTGTTGATCTCGTGCTTCCATCATACTGCGGGTTGTGAAGTACCGTAGATGATCATCTCCAGCGGAGCATGAGTGTGCTTGCCTCAGGCTCATAACTTGTGGGTTGGCTGCGATGCTGTGTGTGCCCCATACTCAATGCGATTCTCTGCTGCTGGCTACTCCAGCATTAATATAGCATCAGTGATTGAGGTTGAGACAATAGAGTTTAGTAAGCTCTGTTTTTCAACATATCCATGAGAGGAGGCCGGTAAAGGTTCCCCCCATTCTATATACTAGCGCAAAAGTGTTCTATGATGGAACCATGCACCTTGACTATTGCTTCACTGGGCCATGCGGGGTATGTAGACAAGACACTATATTGATCTTAGGCATCAAACCATAATGTTTCTCAGAGGTTCGTATCTGAAATATATCTTCAAATGCAGACTGTCAGAGGCAGCCTGACTGAAGTAAAGTGGACGAACTGTTTCTATGCATGCTCATGGCAATGAAGGTAGTAAGTACTAGACATAGGTACAGATCTCAATACTCCTGCTTCTATATATATGTATATATATATGTGGATAGCATAAGTACATTCAATCCTACCTCTAAAGGTGGAAAAAGCAACCACGGCTTACCTCAGCCCTTCCACTGGCTCTCCCCAGCTTTCCCCGCAAGTTCCTCCCCCTTCCTCCATCTTTTCCATCACTTTGGCTTCTAGGATCCTGCTCTAAGGTTGCAGTCGCGATTGTTATCTTCCTCTTTGGATATCGAGTAACCTACCCTCTGACAGACGGACATCACCTCTCCATTACCCTGTCGATCCCTGCTATTTATACTTCAACTTCCCCGCAGATCCGTCGGTGGACGCGCGGATTGATTGCATCATCGTCGGAACTTCTAACATCGAATCATCCCTGAACCTCGCTGCATCTTCTTTCATCTCTCGAAGACCTTCAGATGGCAGCACTATCGTTGCATCCCGTGTCTCGTTGATAGTATTGGCCTACCATTAGAATCAAACCATTCCTGTCGCGCGTCACGCCATGCGCTCTATCTTCGTGGCACTCACAGCCGCCCTTCAGGCGACTGTGAGTATCGCTTCCAGCTTGACCCCTCCAGTTCTGCCCTTGATCGTGCGAAATCCATATCTGAGTACCTGGCTGGGCAATGCCCGGGATGAGCCCTGGTCCAAATGGCCCATCTTCTACACCGGAGAAGAATTGGGTTTGTCCCTCATGGCACATGTTCCCAGCACAGGCGCTGTGTATCCTTTACTAGGCAAGCCTCATGAATCACTGTCGGGGTAGGTCCTCATCGCATAATTGCTCCCACCAAACCCTAATTGCCGCTCGGTAGATCGTCGCAAATCGAGTATCCAACCTATCTCGGAGCCAACTACGATGCCTCCACCACTAACTTAACGTATCGTCTCGATTCTGCGACGACCACGGGTCATCACTCGCTTGAGATTCTCGTATCCTTCCTCTCTCCTATCACCCCGACATCGACTCTGCGGCAGTCGATTCCCGCCTCCTACGTGTCAGTTCATGTCCATGGCAACGCAAGTGTAAATGTATACATGGATATTAATGGGCGCTGGGTGAGCGGAGACGCGGGCAGCCAAATTACCTGGCAATACGATGGATATGCCGCCGAGGACAGCAAGCCAGTACTACGCAGATGGCGTCTCAAGCGGGAGTCTGAGTTGCTGCTATCAGAAATACGAGACCGCGCAGAATGGGGTACTCTGCATTTCACTGGTCCTGCCGTGCGTCCCTGGACCCTATGCCCTATTGGGATCAGTCTCGTGCTAATGTATCGACTAGGGTGTCCAATATCAATCCGGAGAGGCCTCTGCCGTGAGAAGCATCTTCTCAACTCAGGGTGTCTTGGACAACGTCAACGATGATGCTTTTCGAGCCATTGGCGATCGGGAGCCGGTCTTCGCCTTCTCCAAATCTTTCGTCCTCTCGCCCCAGGATGGCCATACAAGTGACAGTGTGACCTTTACCCTCGCACTGATCCAGGACCCGGTTGTCCAGTACGCATCCGCACGCGGGTTGACCCTAATGCGCCCCCTGTGGGAGTCGTGGTTCGCCAGTGTCGAGGCGCTGCTTAGCTTTCATTACAACGACTTCTCCCATGCAAGCCGTCTGGCTTCCAACTACTCCCTTCAGCTGGCAAAAGATGCCTACCAATCAGGGGCTCATGACTATGTCGACATAGTGGCGCTCTCCGCGCGCCAGGTCATGGGCGCAACTACTTTCGCCGGAACTCCAGACGACCCAATTCTGTTTCTGAAGGAGATCTCCTCTAACGGCAATTTCCAGACCATTGACGTGATCTTCCCGGCGTTCCCCTTCTTCTTGTACACCAACCCGCGATGGCTCGCGTATCTACTGGAGCCCTTGATTGAGCACATGCTGAGTGGACAGTATCCCAATACTTACGCTATGCATGATCTGGGGACGCATTTCCCCAACGCCACGGGCCACCCAGATGGGAATGACGAGTATATGCCGGTGGAAGAGTGTGGTAATATTCTCATTATGGGCTTGGCGATTGTCAACTCCCTTCGCTACTCGGAGGATACTGCTGCAACATCCATCTGGTCTACACAGGGCGAATCTCCTGACTTGCCTGAAGAAAGCCAAGGCAAATTCCCTCTGGTCAATCTTCAGATGCTTGATGGAGTTGACCACCAAGATGGCAAATGGGGTGGTGGAACGCAAGGCGAGCACTTGGCTGAGAAATGGATCCAGCGTAGCTATCGCCTGTGGGACCAGTGGACGGGCTATTTGGTGGAGTTCTCCCTTGAACCTGCCAACCAACGTAAGTGACTATCACAAGGTTCACATAGAAGTGGACTGACATTTGGCAGTCTCCACGGACGACTTTGCCGGTTGGCTTGCTCTGCAGACCAACTTGGCCTTGAAGGGTATCATCGGCATCAATGCGATGAGTAAGTTGGCCGAGGTGGCCGGCTACCATACCGATGTCACCTATTACAAGGTAAATTTGGCAATCATTTCCACCACCACAGTAGCTAATGATGCCAGAACATCTCGGATACCTACATTGCCAGGTGGGAGGAATATGGCATGTCTCGAGACAAGACTCACGCCAAACTCGCTTACGACTGGTACGGATCATGGACGACAATCTACAACCTCTATGCCGACGCACAGCTCTGCTTCCACCTGGAGGGAACAGACATCGCTCCCCGCCCTTCCTCATCCAATAAGATTGGTCAAAAGCCTCTCACGCCTCCCTCAAACACCAAGAAGCACGGCTTCGTCCCACGCCACATCTACCAGCGACAATCGATCTGGTATCATAACGTCCGACAGAAGTACGGCCTTCCCTTGGATAGCCGCCACCTTTATACCAAAACAGACTGGGAGTTCTTCGCTATGGCGGTCGCCAGCGAGGACGTCCGCAGCGAGATCCTGGAGTCCGTTGCCAAATGGGTCAACGAGACGGTGACCGATCTCCCTTTAACCGACCTGCACAACACCGAGGGCAAGGGCGAATTTCCCGGCCCCAACTTCTACGCTCGACCCGTCATCGGCGGTCATTTCGCCTTTCTGGCTCTGCAGCGGGCCTGCGGCGGACAAGCAATGGTTGGGCTATCCTTCCTCGACGGCACAGAGCCCGACTCGTTCTCGACCAATACATTGGCCGAGTGGGAAGCGGCGGCGGCTCGGGCGGTTAAGGAACTCGGGAACCTGGGGAACGGCGATGAGTATTTGCGCGCGGAGCTGTAGCGGGGACCTCCTTCATTCCTTCTAGTCTCCCTTACATATAGACGCTTGACTCGCGGCAGCGGCACTATATTTGGAGATGGTTGGTACAATCAAGCTTACTGGTTTTTATCAGAAGAGAGCTTCCTGTCATTGACGTCCACTACCGCTTTGGCATAGTTCCAGATTCTAGACAATCCGTCCACGCAAGTGAGACTTCTCCCATCGAATTCATCTTCCCCTTTCCACTTCCCCTGTAGTCCGTATCCAAACATAACGAGAATATACGGCCACATAAGTGAGTGAACTGATCAGCAAACCCCTTTCCGTCACCTACACACCTAACCCCCGCGGTCCTTGAATCCGGGCCGACAGCCCTCATGATTATTTCCTATATCATACATACATCTGCATACATAAAAGACCCCCATCCCAAACCCAAACCCAAACTCAACCCAAACCACACAAAGCATAACATAGTCCACCATACCACATTGTCGTAGCCTTTCCACATACAGAACATCCACAAGCAAACAAACCACTGTAGATATAGATATGAGCTGGTATGATGTATGCAAGCAGGAGTCCTGCACTTCACCGGCCCCCTCACCATCCATGATGCGGATCCCTTCTCCATAACCCCGATGACTATTATTGTATTATACTCCGACGAACACACATTTACAGCCGTACACCGCACATACCCCTCTAGGCATATATCCCACGGGACTCCGTTCTTTGTGGCACCATTCTCAGAGTCCCATCCTTAGGGATCAGAGGTGTTCATTCCACGAAATCAAACTAGCCCAGAAGGAGAGGAAGACGCTCGTAGATTATGCCCCAGCCCAATCCATGGCCTCTCCCCTCTTCTCCCTATCGATCCCGGAACGGAAAGTCAAAGCGTCTTGCAGTTGGTGTTGGTTTGAGTTTACCGCATAGTTGCACGCGCGAAATTGGGGACGAGGAAGAGGAGGAAGAGGAGGAGGAGGAGGAGGAGGAGGAAAGCTAGACACCCGTTCTGGTACCTCTGGGGATAGATATTTACTCGTTTAAGGGAGAGGAATTTCTACACTAGAATAGAGGGGGTTGTCGGGGGGGGGGTGGTGTTTATCTTCACGGCATGTTGCTTGGTTTGTTTGGGGTCTCTCCTGTATCATATACTCGTTGCCGTGGGTTTTCTTCCCATGCATGGGGGTGATGGTCAGGTTGCTTCAGACAGGGTCATGCCCTGGGTCATGATGGACTCGAGAACAAACTGCATGGCAAAGACAATAAATACAGCTACAGTCCATTAAACTACCATCTGGAGAATAAGTACGTAGGATTTAAGTAGCTACAGCGAATACAAGGAATATGTTTTGAAAGATTGGAAAAAAGAAAAAATTTTCGTTTTTTGGAGGGAAAACCGGTGAGTTATTTAGTTAAAATAAAACAACACACACAATATACGCGCGCGCGAGCAAGGCACACACACGGCAGATTTGACACATGGGACATGACGTTGTGTAGGTTAGGCATGAACACATTTATTTGCCACCGAGGCTGGGGAAGTTCTTCTCGTCGACGGTGACGGAAGCGCCGGTGGTAGCAGCAGCGCTGGGGCGGGGGGCGTTGGTGTTGTTACCACCACGGCCACCACGGCCGCCGCGGCCACCGCGAGTACCACGGCCACGGGGGCCGTTGGCACCACCGCGGGGGGCCTCGACGAAGCGCATGTCAACCTCGAGGAAGTTCTTCTCCTTGCGCTGCTTCTCGCGCTTGGACTTGTCCTCCTTGCCCTTGATGTAGGCCTCCTCCTCCTCGCGGGGCTTGAGCTCCTTAGCGGCGGCCCACTTCTTGTCGAGCTTGGTGCCCTCGTTGGCGGCACGGACGGGCTTGGCGCTCAGGTCCTCCTGGGCAGCCTTCTCGGCCAGGTAGTCGGCGAAGGACTTGGACTTGTCAGCGGGCTCCTCCTCGGCGGCGGGAGTCTGGGGCTCGTTCTCGTCCTTGTGGGCGATGTCCTCTCCGGCCTTCTCATCGTCCCAGGTCTTGTCGCCGCTCTGGTTACCCCAGCCCTGGTTCACCTGCTTGCGGGTGTCGCTGTAGACGCATGGTTAGTCTTGTGGGCCAGTGTCGAAGCCCCCCTTCCAAAAATCCAGGACGAGGATCGCAAGGAAATCGGTGGGCGGCAGTATACAAAGAACAGAGAAGGTGCTTACGTCTGGCCGGTGCGGGACTGGCGGTCGTGGCGGACACGCTCACCACGCTCACCACGAGCGCGGAATCCGTGCCGTTGGCCCTCCTTGGGGTCCTCAACGGCCTTCTCGCGGTTGTTGTTGCGGCCGGCGTTGCGGTCGCGGAAAGCTATCCGATCGAAGTCAGTCGGGGTGGGATGCGGTCGGGATAAGGTCACATACCGGCCTCGTTGCCAGTGGCACGGTTACCACGGCGAGCGTTGTTCTCGGCACGGGGCTGGCTGCTGGGGGCCTCCTTGGGAGCATCGCGCTTGCCAACACGCTGAGCGGGTCTGTCTACAGCCCTCGTGGGAGGCTCAGGCTCTCTGTTGGGGTCCAATTCAGGGTCATTGCCTGTGCGCAAGAGCGAGCAAGAGATTAGACATTGATCGTTTCTTCATTATAGAGCAGGGCAGATGGAATTGGAGAGGTGGATGGATGGATGGATGCAGGAATGGCTGCCGAACTGTGGATCGAACCGCAAGTCGCACGAGGCCATTCTTGCAGGGCAAGGTGAATTCAGAAAGCAGGATGGAAGAGGGCGAGAATTACCAAGAAGCTCGTAGAGGTTCTGTAATGCATCACAAAAGTAAATGTTAGCTAGACTTGTCTGATCGCAAATGATTGCGGTGGGAGTTTCTTTGTGTGGGCGCTGGGCAACCGAATTGGACCGGGAGCACCTCGTCAAATCCCTCGCTCACAACCCCGCTCGCTCTCTTCCATTGCAGAAGACCTCCCAGCTCAGTTCTTTCGGCCCAGGATCTCTAGAAACGAGCGGATCGACGCGGAATTTGGTGGTGCTCGCTCCCAATCACCTGGCAAGCTGTCGCCAGCAGCTGCTCTCCTCCCCCCATGACGAGCAGAATCAACGCACCTTGGACCGGACGTCCGCCATGACGCCTGGTTTTATGCGGGGCCTTCCGGGGGAAGGCTCTTGACTATCGCAGCAATTCGGGTCCGACTGAACGGGTGACGGATGGTCGACACAGGCAGAAACCTAGACGACGATAGGTATCCGGCCTCTCCTTGAGATGGAAATGAGATGGGGAGGGGGGGGGATTAGAGGATAGTAGTCGGAGTGAAGGGGTTGACTGACTACGGTGGATGGAGGCAACGTTTGTGGTTGCACTCGCCCAATACGGTAAGGCGCGGATTGCTGCTAAGCGAATTCGGCAAAGAGCACCATGATTGGTTCAAAGGAGCTAGGGCTTAGGGTAAACGGCCAGCGGATGACGCCCTGATGATGCTCAAGGACTGGGGGAGCTTCTTTCAAAGGTTAAGGAAGAAGCGAAAGCTGCAAATGTTAATTGTTGCCGTATCCATTGGAAGCTGGCAATCTGTCATCATCGATCATGGGGGTGAGGCATATTCATCTTTGTAGGTGGTGGGAGAATTTAGACGGTGGCTAGACTCATGACTACGTTCCAGGCTGGTTTTCTCAGTGTAAGCGAGAGCATACCTAAGGTACGGAGGACCTGCACCCTCCCTCTCCCGCCTATCTATAGCAATTGATAGATCCCCCCCCCTCCTCCCCCAGGAATTCATCATTGGGTGTTATGTCCCCAGTCACTCAGCTAGTGAGCTTGCAAAGAACGAATTGAAACCATCGACTATTCCTCTTCTGTAAGGCTGTGGCTAATCTGCTCCGCCATTGGATCGTGCATGCTGAACGATGCTGTCATTTGTCCGACCCATGTTGCTCACGTGTTAGCACTCATGTGACATGGCAGCTGCCACCCACCCGAGGTCCAAGCTACCAAAAAATGATTCAGTATCGAGTCAACCCTTCAAATATATTCATAGAGCTGAGGGATGGCTTCGACGCAACTGCTTGGCAATCCGGTCATGCATATATAATGTAGTAAATGTAGATAAACAGTAGGCCTTCCTTGCATGAACCACTTTCCTTCGATGCTGCTTTTCTGTGAAAACCCATCAAGAATGCGACATATGCAACGTCCAAACAAACAAATCAAATGGTATCAGGTATCAACCGCAAAACGCCAAGCAATGCTTCGCAGTTTCAACTTTTGTCTTCCAATCATAAAGATGCCCGAAAGGACGGTCAGGGAAAGAAGCCTGCCTCCATCCTCGCGAACAGCACCGTAGATGAGCAACGCATGAAACAGAAGCAAACATAGGTAAACAAGAAATCAATGACGCGTATGATTTTGTTCATAGCTAAAGGGTGTTTGAAAGTGCATGCTGGCACTCAGCCCAAATGGGTCGGCATCCAGCATGGGTTCATAGTTGCCCAGAAGGTGATTAGAGGAGGTGGACGGGGCATTGGTGGTGCCATACGTGCCGTTGGCCCCCTCGCCAGCTTGTGGGTGGTACTGGTTGAGGCCATGCTGTCCCATCGGATGGGCGCCCTGAGTCACGGAGCTGGGGTTATTGTAGCCAGACACATAGGATGAAGCCCCGACAGCCGACTCATGCTCGTCGTCCATCAAATCTGCCTGGGCATCATATTCTTGTTCTGCGCGGAAATTAATACCAAGGCCCACAGGGTCACGGACAGATGTCTTACCTAGCTGATCGTAGTGCTTTTGGAAAGGAGATGGATAGTAGGCTGAAGCGACCCGCGAAGCACGAGGACCCGCACTGCCGGGTAGAGAAGACTTTGGCTCACTTGTATCCGGCTGGCCGATACTCATAGGAGGGGTCGTCTGGCTGAGGTTCCGCGAATGGGCAATCATCTGCGAACGCTGACTGTGGGGATCTACGCCAGCTGGAGACATGGCACCCTGGAAGGGGAAGGCAGGGGACTTGGCGTGGGATGGGGAGGAAGCATGCGAAGGTGGCGTGGCCTGGTACTGAGGAGAGGGGATGCCGTATGCACCATCGCGATGCTGAGACATGCCGAAAGGCTCCTTAGGGGCAATGCCTTGGGGATGTCTTTGGGCAGAGTTGCGATTCACGGCAGCGCGCTCCAAGGCGGAGGGGGGCTTGGTTGTCATCAGGTTGGGCTTCGCCGGAGCCGACCCGGGAGGCACAGCTTTGAGTCGCAATTCGGCTTGGACATCGATGCCTATGAACTATTAGCATGGCTGAAACAAGATCAGTATAGGGGTTAGCCCAAACCTTTTTCAAGTAGGATACGTTCTAGTAAGGAATTCTTGTACCGCAGCATCAAACATTCATCGGCTGCGGTGCGATGATTCTGCTGCAGCGTCTGGAGAGACTCCTCATTGCGTTTGATCGTCGATTCCAGCTGACGGATGTACTCTGTGCGACGCTCGCGGAAAGCAGCCTGGGCCTGGCGATTGCGCTGCTTTCGCTCCTCTGAAGTGGCGTAGATCTGATAAGGGACGGGTTAGTGGACGAAGCTAAAATGCACGAAGATAAGAAAGAAGGAATCAGGGACGAACAAGGGGGGCAAGAATAAGATAAAGCAAGTAAAGAGGGAGAGTAGGTGCATTGAAAGATAAAGCAGGAGGGCGAGGGAGAGATCTGACAGGACGATAAGGGAGAGAAGGGAAAGATGATGATAATGATAAATGATAATCGTGCGGGGCCCCGGACTGACACGCAGGGCCACCACCCGCCGCAATCCACCACAAGAGATAAGAGATGAACCAGAGGGGGGGGGGGGGGGGGGGCATATTATAAAAAGGGGAGCAGAGGATCTCGTTCTTCTTCTTCTTCAAAATCAAAGAACACTTTCTTACGTACAGGCTTTCTTCCACCCTTTCGCTTTTGTGTCTGGGCCACATCTTGGGTCAAGATCTCGCCATCCGCCTCAGGCGTGGACACTGCTGAACTGATCGAACCCTCAGGCAATGGTTCCGACTTAGGAACGACCAAATCTGTGGCCGGCTCATTTTGAATAGGATGACTGGTGGTCTCGACCATAGAGACCATTGGATTCTAAAGACAAAAGGGGGGGAAGGACGGTTGATGTCTGTCCCCCTCTTCCGTGAGATGATTCTTTTGCCTGGATGAGAATGATTGCCCTTGGGGCTCTGGGGAAGGGGGGGTGGGGAGGGTAATTGGAAGAATTTCCTTGGACGGCGATGATGTGCCCCCCTTGCGTTGTTGCGTGTGTGAGTTGGTGGTAAGGAATCTGATGGTGGAAGGTGGTGGATGAGTCACCCAACAGAATCCGGGGTTTGGCTGATATAACCTAAAAAGCCAACGGAGGGGAAAAGAGGAGAAAGAGGGGAAACTCTTAGATAATTCAAAAAAAGAAAAGCCTCCTCCCCGGAAAAGAAAAAGAACAAGATGACAGATCGAAAAAATCAGATATGCCTCAGGAACGGATCAACTAAAATTGATCTTCTTTCTTCACAGAACCCGATGCGCACCAAAACTCGGGGTAAATGCGAAGGGAGGCGGTTTAAGATTAGATGAGATAATGGGGATGTCTCAAAAAGGTAAAATGATAGGGGAAGAAGATTGATCCCGGCGGGGAAGGGCTGGACTGCTTGCTGCGAGATAATAGCACTCAAGTAGTTCAGACGCAGCAAACGCGCGGATGGGCGGCAATGGGGGAGGGACGTGCGAAAAGCTCAAGGCTGAGTGAGGGTCACAGGGGAGTGCAGCGGAGCAAAGTGCCTGTCGTGACATAAAAGAAATTGGAGAATAAGTGGTGTGAAGAAAAGAGATAGGCAGAAAGACGTGGTGGGAGGAAGGAGAAAGAGGGAAAGGGCGAGAGGGTGGGAAGATGTGAGGTAAAATTATTTACTAAAAAGAACGGGGGTTGACCTTAAGAGACTAGCCAGAGAAAAATTGGAGCATGAGGGAAGAAGAGAACAGAAGGGATGGATTGGAGGGATTGGAAGAGACGAAAGAAAGAAAAGAAAAATTTCATCATCTCATCTGATTATTATTAACTACTTCTACTCCGTCCTTTGCCCTCTTTCTTTTTCTCTCTTTTTCTCTATCTCCTGATGCTATATGCTCCAGCTGTTCTTCTCACAGTAGAATTTTCTCACTCGCCGTTCTCTGTTCTCTGACACTCTCCTCGTCAAGATTTCCTTTAGGGGAATCCAGACAGAAAAGTACGACTGGCCTTTCCAGGGGAAGGAGAACAACGAGGGGAAAAAAAGAGAAAAAAAAAAAAGAACCAGGAACTGACGATCCAATCAATTCCAACCCCTCCTTCCAATCCCTCTCGGAGGGGTTTGCGCTGAGAGACAATATCGCCGCTTTCCAGAAACTCTGGCCGAGCCTGTCTGACGGCCATCAGCCATGGAGTTCCGTTCTACTTTGTTTCGAATCGTTCTCTCAAATGATTGGTAACCTCATTTGAGATGGAGAACTATACCCGACTTTTTACTCCTACCATCCGTCACGCAGAGGAAGGGAGAATTGTCGCCGCTGCCTGCCCTGCTCGCCTCCAGCTAAGGTAATGTCGGAACGACTGGCAGTGGCAGCATGTCTCCCACCTGTTGCCCTCACTGGGTTGGCAGCGGCACCATTTCCCAGAAGAGAGAGAGGGAGTATCCACCACGAGGTCTGACCCAGCCGATGATCCGCCCAAGGTACGCCAGAAGGCAGCAGACAGCGAGCGAGTTCTTGCGCAGCAATAGATGTCCAGGTCGTCTCCTGACTGGCCGCCGGCTCGTCCGCGCTGCCCCATGCAGGGCAACGGGTGGAGAGGTGGGAGGGAAGGAGAACGTGTCGCGCGGTCTGACGCTTTGGATCGCGGTCCGCGGGTCTTAGGGGATGCATCAATGCTTTGTGTTTGGATGTTGCATGCGCTCCGTCGTCATCCCGGTTGTTCGTCCCACTGGAGAAAGCTGTAGTACGTAGGTATGTATATGTAGGTTGCTTCTTTTCCAGAGCAGAGGAGTGTGCTCCTGCGAGGCACCTCCTGAGTCCTGAGCCCTGACAGGCCATGATGATGGCTGAGAGCCTGCGAGGAGGCTTTTTCCTCTGGGTGCCCACAGCCCGCGGAGATGTTCCGGCCGGGCAACGACAACACGACCATTCAATAATCAGTGGATGGTGGCCGGAGGAGCCAGAGTTTTCTCTGGGTTCCGTTGGGGCGGAATTCTTGTCCTCTTGCATCGTTCGACCCTCCCTCCCCTTCCATCATCGGTGATCAGTTTCTGCTGCAGGCAGTGAATTGGTGCCTCGGTTCGACGTAGCAGCAGACCTAATGGTCTTCCTTGTCGTCTTGTCTGACCAGTTGTCATGGAACCACCAAACCTTCCAAAAACACTCGTGACCAGACCTGACGAGGATTTTCCCTGCCTCCGCACGGGCCGGGGTCTGGATTGACCGCTGTGCTTACCATACCATACCAAAGCCGCTCCAGGAATGACCAGTGTTTGAAGACATCCTGCGACACGAGCACTATTGAGGTTTAAACAGCTACTACTAGACTATATACATAACTTACTTGGAGACCTCCGATGACCAGGCTGTAAGAGGAAGGGAATTCCTTCTGGGTAACCGGCCCTCGCCTGCCACCAGGTCACCTACGCAGTCTCGCAGATCTGCAACCCCAGCATTGCTGACTCCGAGCCTGGGCAAGTGCGGGAGGGGAAATCATCACGAGGTGCAGTCAGGAGATCAGCTGAGGGCTTCGGAATGATGGATAGGCATGGGCTGATGGGTCAATTAGTTACTGTGTTTTACATTGGACACTGATCGCGGAGGAAGCGCTCGAACTCGACAGAACAACTGTAGAAGCTGGACCCTGCCACTTGTGACAAAGCAGGAGGGCGTGCTCTTTCTGTACGACTTGTGAAAGGATATGCTATACTTGATTTTCTTAGCTCGAAAGTGTATTGAAGACTCTCTCTTTCGCCTGATGTCATACCTTCGAGTTAGCGATTGGTCGCATTCGTAAACACTTGACCCAGGCGGGGAACCTTGAGACAGGTAGAGACCAGCACGAAATGAAGAGGATTAAGGTACCTAGTTACTTCAAGTGTAATCCATTGAAACCGCATACTTCCCCGAGAACCTTTCTTCATCACTTTGTACTAATCAATGTGAACTTGAAAGTTGTGGTCGACCTGAAAATGAAGTGGTTGTCGGCAGCCGCAGGCAGCCTGGTGTGTATTCCGTAGTAGCCAAAAGGGACCGACCGAGAAACCTCGCTCCAATGCCATATCCGGCTTAATCAGTCATTTCTTCTCCCCTTCACATGAAGAGCAGCTCAACTTCCAGGGAGACTGAAACCAATATTCTTCAATTTATTCCACACCCACACCTCCTTGAGTTCCCTATTCTTCTGGGCACACAACCCTCCATCCCTCACTCCTCTTTCAGCAACCACTTCTCCTCCACAACTGCGCGAGTCCTGCGCCGTCCGAGAGGACAGAAATAGGGACTCTTTATCACCTCGAACCCTGAAAGCAGTATAATCCGTCACCACCACCTCAAAACCTCGGCTGTACAAAAATCCTACGCCCCAAAAGACCAAAACCCGACCACAAAATGTCCTCCTCAAATCCCAACCCCCCAGCGTCTCAATCCGAGCATGTCACATCTCCCGCGACCAACAACCCCTCCACCAACCCCGCAGAATCCGAATCCCGCTCCGCCACCACCGCCACGAACACAACCACCCCACAACGCCCTCAACCCGCCCAAGTTGACGACGAGGACTCCGATTTCGATGAGCTGGACGGTAATTACTCCCCTTCCTCTGACCTAAGCATGCCGCTTGCAACCTAACACAAACTGAATCTATCTAGATGTCCTCGACAACTTCAACAAACCCCCCCCAGCCTCAGCCCCAGCGCAAACCACAGATGCACCAACCGAGGATGTCGATCTTGACGAGGAAGCCTTTCTCAGACAACTCGAGAAAGACATGGCTAGTCTGATGGGCGCGGGCGGCAGCGGAGCCGATAACACCACCACGACGGGTGCAAGCGCAGGGATCCCGGACGGGCTCGGCGATGGCGAGGAGGCGCTTGAGAAGGACGCAGAGATGTTCGCCAAGTATCTCGAGGAGAGTGGGGTGTCGGCGGAGGATCTTCTGAAGCAATTGGTAGGGGATTTGATCAAGGGAGGAGGAGATGGTGGCGCTGCTGATAATGGGAAGAAAGACGCGGGGGGGGGTGGTAGTAGTAAAGCGCAGGGGGGGAAGAAGAAGAGTAAGAGTAAGAAGAAGACTGGTGGGGATGGTGATGCTGCTGCTGCTGGAGAGGCGTCTGGGTCTACGGTTAAGACTACTGCTTCTGCCGCCGCTGCCGCTGCTGCCACCACCCCGGAGACATTCAACGATACTATTCAGCGCACGATTGAGCGGATGAAGGAGTCTGGCGACAAGGCGACGGCCGCGGCCGAGGAAGAAGATGCGGATGCGGATGACCTGGTGGCGCAGCTGATCAAGGCGATCGAGGCGGGCGGCGCTGGGGGCGACGGGAACGAAGCCGACCTGACCAAGATGTTCATGGGAATGATGGAACAGCTGTCTAACAAGGAGATCCTGTACGAGCCGATGAAGGAGCTCGACGCCAAGTTCGGACCCTGGATCGCAGAGAACAAGGCCTCCGGCAAGGTTTCTGGGGATGAACTGGCGCGCTACGAGAAACAGGCCGGCGTCGTCGCGCAGATCGTGGCCAAGTTCGAGGAGAAAGGGTACACGGATGAGGATCCCAAGTGTCGGGAGTATGTGTGGGAGAAGATGCAGGAGGTGAGTTTCCTTGCAGAGGCTGAGTGTTGGGATTGATTGATACTGACATCACATTGCAGATGCAAGGCTGTGGTAACCCTCCCGATGAGTTGATCTCGGCGCCGATGATGGAAGATCTCATGGGTGGAGGTGGTGGTGCTGGCGCGCCGGACTGCCCGCAGCAATGAAGCTTTAGGACTGACACGGATGATTTTGGATTGATGATACGAATTTCTGGGTGGGCCGCCTGTCTATGTATTGTACATATATCCGTCTGTTTGCGCCATGCCCTAGACTTTTGTCGCAATGGCTTGATATTGTGTTCAACGATGAGAAAAGAAGGGTCTCATTGTGGGTATTTCCGCAATGATACCTACCAGTGTCGATACCAATGGCAGTCTAATGACATTTGCCCACAATAGACCAATTTATAGAGTATTACTAATCACACATCATATGCTGTATATCCAGACGATCAGCACAACCGAGCGGACTCTATATAGTAATTCTATCTACATGTCCCAAGCATGAGCCCACAGACCAGACCCAGCACCCTAAAAAGTAAAAACAAAAAAGTCGACCAGCGACATTCAGAGCCAAACAGCCCCAAAAGCATCACGACATATCCATATCCTGACTGTGCACCATCCCCACCTCCGTGTCCCCTGCCAGATCCATAAAAATATCATCATACTCCTCATCACTGAACGACGAACCCTCACCAGCATTAAACCTGCCCTGCGCATCAGCAGCTCCATCCCGCTCCAATTCTAAAATGTACTCATCCAACGCGTCCGACCCCCCCTCCCCCTCGTCCGGTAACTCTGCCTCGTCCTCCTGCCCATCCATCCCAATCCCGCCCGCAAACTCAAACTCATCCACCGCCGACCGTCGCATCGCCTCTCCCCACCGCCTCTGCTCCGCCACGTGCTCCAAAAGCACCAACTGCTCCCCGCGGTTCTCGAACCGTCCGTCCTCGCGGTCCCGTTTGATGCGGTTCAGGAAGGCGTTGCGCCGTGTGTTGCGCGCCGCGGGCGAGACGGACGTCCCCGTGTACGTCCGGTTCGTGCGCGAGGCAGCGTTAGTGAGGGGATTGGCGATCTGGGAGGCGAAGCGAGTAGCGAAGCGGGAGGGATTGTGGCTTGTGGGGGATCCAGATGCTACTGCTTCTTCGTTCGTAGGGATGAAGGTGTTGTCGGGGTGGAAGGAGAAGAGAGGGGCGGGTGAGGCGGTCGTTACAACAGGCTGTTTCTGTATAGGGGACCCGAAGAAGTATGGAGATGGGCGACCGGAGAGTGGGGAGGAAGGGAGGAAGCTTGTTGCTGGGGTTTCAGGGTCGGTGCGGGCAGCGGCATTGTGGTTGGTGGTGGTGGTGCCGTTGACAAGAGGGCTGGAGAAGATGTTGGATCTTGTGGTGGCGATTGGCGTGTTGGGGGTGGTCATTGCTGAGGCTGTTGATGATGGCGACGACGACAATGCTGGTAAGGTATGATGGCGATGGGGGGAGAGTGGTGACGAACGCGTGGGCGTGCTGAAGCGCGATTGCGTTTCGGCAAAAGGCGGGGTCGGAGACTGTGGTTGCTGTTGCTGCTGATGATAGGTAGGATGTGTGGCGATCATCATTGCGAAAGAAATTGGTTTGCAGGAATAGAAGTTCAAAACGCGAAGAGCAGGCGGGTGATTACCGCTAGACTCGATAGTTGAGATGTGATCCCGCGGTACAAAAGAGTGAGCTTTTGGCTTGGTCCCGAGCGGAAGTCCCACTTGAATTTATGGCTGTAAGTCAAGATAAGAGAGTCGCGAGATTGAGCATCAGTTGATCATGCAACTCGAGGGCAGACAGGCGTGCAGATGATATTTACAGGAGTACCGTCGTCTTCAAATTGCCCAGCCACTGCGAGTACGCACAGGATTCGCATTCCGGCGAGGGGAGACTTCCGCAACGCGTCCGCATCAAACACGAAGTCACGTGTCACAGATCGGCCGTTGATTGATTCCTAAGGCAGCAAGGCAGGCATGCTGTCCCAGTCCAAATAGGGGGTTGCTTTGTCAGGGGGTTCTTGGTGATCGCTAGTGTTAACAAGAACTAGAGATCTACGTATTATTGATCAGACCCGAATCGAGTATAGGATAACAGTTGCAGCTGAAAGTCAAAGACACCTGCAATATTTCCAGCACCGAGGCGACATTTGGTCTACCTGACCCCTGATATAGCCATTCCAAGGAACACAATCACCATACCGGAGTAGAATCCTCATAAACAACAATCCGCCCCGAAGATCGTAATTTGCATCGAAGCATGATGACGACATACTGCTGGCCGGATATAAAACGTTACGCGCAGCGACCATCTGCAGGGGAACGGTAGTCGATCGATTGGTCATGAGACCAGCTACCAGACGTTCCGAGGCAGTGATACCGCATGACACATGCTTGAGACGACCGTTTACTCAATGATCTACACAGCCCACAGGGATCACACTTGAGATTTCTCAATCATTTGGTCAATTAAATACATACAATCAAAAGCTTTTTGAAGGCTGAGATCGAAGACCTGCAATCCAGAGAGCGAAGATAGTGAGATGGAAGGATGCCACTGTCAGCGTCTCCTAGAATGAATGAAATGCTTCGAGGGGGGAATCAAAGTAAACAAGACCAACCATGCTAGAACAAAATCCGCTGTGCTATGTAAAGGAATGTAGTGTATGTCGGAAAGAAGCGACATATGGTCTATCAGAGAACAGAAAAGGGGTTCTGCAAACTGTGAAGCACACATCACAACAAAGAACTGAAAAAACAATGAACATCAGATACGAGGAATCCCTCGCCCACAAGCGCCATGAAAACTGCGTGATAGTCGTACAAACTTTACAGTTCCGGAAGGAATATCCAGACAGTGTATCTTATCGGATACAAGCAGATACAGAGACCGAATCTCCGGCCAGACTTAAAAGTTTGATGCCGCGTTCACTGGACCAGGGTTGTGATACTGGTCAAGTGTGGTCTTGAAGGGCGTTCCGCCGGCACCGGGGCTAGGAGCCTTCTCTCGAGCACCAGATCCGACGGCGGTACCGCTCATCAGGTCAGCGGCTTCATCGTTATCGTGAGCAGCTTTGCGAGCGTGAATCCTCCAGGCCACCACAGCGATGGCTCCAAGGATGATCGCACCACCGACACCCACGACAACACCAATGATAATCTTCTTTTGAGATGACGAGAGACCGGAGCTGCCGCTAGAGCTGCCGGACGAGGCTCCGCTGAGGCTGGGAGAATCGGTCGCACTGCTAGCCGGTGTGGAGGTGGTGGTGAGAGTGGTCTGCACGGGGGTTCCACTGATGGTCTCAGTGGTAACAACGGTCTTGACAACGGGGGTAGCAGTGGTCTGGGCCGTAGTTTCCGCAGTCGTCGTGGAACTATCTGTGTTGCCGCTGTCGTTATTGTTGTTGTTATTGTTGTTGTTCGAGGAGGTCGTGGTGGCGGCAGCAGCGTTAGTAGTCTGAGCGGCGGTGGTATCGGCCTGCTTGGTTGTCCTGGCTGCTGGTTCTGTGGTGCTAGTAGTCTCTGAAGTCGACGTTGTCGTGGGCTCAGTCTGACTGGTGGAAGTGGTTTTCTCGGAGGAAGATGTCGACTCGGTGGAGGAGGTCGAACTGGCAGATGTGGTAGGAGCCACCTCTGTAGTAGCAGCAGCAGCCGTAGCAGAGGTGACAGCGTTTCCTACACTCGTGACCGCAGCGCTCTGGCCAGCGACGGCGGCCACGAGGGAGAGGGAGTAAAGGAGGAACGAGAGACGAGCGGCTCGCATGATGGCGGTTAGATGGGAGTATTAAGACGAAGTCGAAGGTCTCTCAAAGGCTTCCAGCGCCAAACGGACGGAGGGGGGAGTTGGAGAGATGACTGCCAGACGAGACGTGAACGGGGGATATTAAGAGGGTTAGGTTTCCAACACGACAGAAGTCCAGATGGAAGTTAGCGATCGTGGCTGTAGTCAAAGACACCGGGGTGGAAAGGGTGTCTGGTTGCAAATAGAGGGGTTAACGAGAGACTGCTGATATAATGGAGCACCCAGAGGCGTGTTAACACACGATACGAGATGGAAGTGGGTAAGAGAAAGAGCGTAAGGAGGCGCGGGATGGAGATTATTGAAAAAGGAATGGAGAGGGTAGAGACGGAAGGAAAGGAAAGGGAAACGGAAGGGAAATGCAGCAGCAGCAGCAGGAGGCAGTGGGGGAACGGGAAGGGTGAAAGGACTGGACTCAGTCACTCGAGTCTCACTCACTGACAGACAATACAGTACACCAATGGTAAACGCGTGCCCAGCCGTGGGCCCCCTCTAGTGTTGGCGCTAATGGGGGCCCACTGACCAGTCAGCGGGTGCAATATGAGACACATTGACTAAGGAGGTTACTGCATTTTGGAACATTTGGGTGCATAATGCCATATTGTAAGCATTTTCAGGCGCCTGACTTCGGGGCAGTGTCTTTTTTTTGTTTGGGGTGTGGCATTTTGGGGCCTTCTTGAGGGGGGGGGGAGGTTGGGTCAGTACGGAGTAGTCGTACTTGTGATTCGTGGTCTTCCCACCGGCACACCAGAACCTCCTTCAAAATGGGGTCTCAGTCTTACCCTAAAGCTGTTAGGATTATTAAATGTCCCCCATAACTAGGGTAACTAGTTAAACTAACTAACTACTCCTCCGTATTTAACTAGCAGTCTAGCAGACCATTTACCTACTCTGCTCGCCGTTCCTCCTCTTCGCGTAACGCTCAACCCTCTTCTTTCAGCCCAAATTTGAAAATAGATAGTGTAGGAGATCTTTATCCGATCTCCCCTAAATTAATGAAGATTCCGGGACTATGGTTCGGTGATACTATTTTAAGGTCCATACCGTGGATTCGACGTACCATCAATCACCGTACCACAGAACTTCATTCAGGTTCACCTTCAGTTCCTGTCTTACAGTGCCTTTCTTACAGGTAGAGATCCGACTTTGTTGAACTTGTCCAAAACGATTCTCCTTTAGGTTGCGTGTTTCGCCTGAAAGACCCGCGTTCCTCCGCGCGTCGTGGGCGAGAGGACTGGTGAGTTTGTTAGCCCACAATCCACATCGCCCATCGGACCCTTGAGGAGACAGGTACACTACTGCAGAAAAAGAAATTTCTGATTGGCAACACGGTCTCGTGCCTGAAAGAAATTTTCGATTCAGACCCATCGACATATGCCGGTACAGCCGACGTGTGCTCCATAATCAGACTCTGTTTGTGTTAGTCAACTATTCTTTTCTTCTTTTCTCTTTTGGGGTGGGCAGATCGCCTTAATCACCCAAACATAGTTTAGCGTGGCGAGACAAAGGAAGGGCAGGGACAAGCAGCCTGAGCCACCACCATCACTCATCCCTTCTTGGCTTGTCGGTGCTGGAGCATGCCCTACGGTGGTGCTCGACCCCATTCCAAGGACATGACGCAGATACCGGTTCCATATAGCAACGGCTTGGGGTGTGTATTGCAGACTCCATCGATTTGTGGCGTCTGGCATGTCGGATGCTAAAGAGACAGGGGGTTCTGGACTCACTCACAATGGCAGCTTGCGTGTCGCACGCACATCGAGACAAAGAGATCGGGGGAAAGCTTGGTCTCATCAGATCTCATTGATACAAGAGCTTCGCGAGACGTATTCATTGTTTCCTCCGCCTTCTGTGATCCTTGATGTGTAAATTGTCTCAGATGCAACAGTCATAACACAGAATGATATCATCGTCTACTACTTCGTCCACCCGTGGGAATTGATCTTTCTATCCAGCCATCCTAAAGGTACGACCAGCTGAAGACTTCGACAGAGTCGACCACACGTGAAAAAGTGCAATTATGGTGCAGTTACCATCGTCTCTAGACCTGCAGGATTCTCAATGTAGAAATCCGTACGAGAGTCGGGTGCTAAGCAGTGGGCAATCGTCTAAGCCTCATCATGATCATCATGGTCATCATGCAGAGATCTTCGCCTCAGTCCTTAACCCACCGCATGCTCACGCCGGTAAAGCCTTATTGAAAGTCATTCTATCTCTCGCTGTACAGCTCGAGCACGAATCTACCGACAAGCTACACAATATACACTATGCTTTCTACTGTACCCAGATACATTAACCATGCCACAACCGAAACCCTATCCATAGCACAAGCCACTCGAGAGCAGCCACTACCTGCAGAAGATGAGCCATTGATCGGATAGCTCACGCGGTACGATGAACAAGCCACCGCCAGGACCACCCAGACAGTAGCAGTATGACCTGGCAAACATCTGATCCCAAGATCTCGTCAACAGATCCTGATAGTTAACTTAGCCAAAAGTAACAGCCACCCGGACGTAGCCACGAGACTGAGAGTTGCCACGATCGTGACTCTGCTTTCTACCACAGCCGTCATCTCATACCTATCTGTCACTCACTATGTATGCCTTTACCGAGACCGACGCTAGGGAAAAAACAATGCTTCCTCGGTTCAATGACAATTAGCACAACAAATCATCCCAGGCTAATTAACGGCCTACTTCTGGCCGTTCTACCCGCTGAATCTCCGAATTAAGATACAGAAGCACGGTTGCACCATACCTGTCAGTCATCGGTAGTTTTAGGGAGACAGACAGAATCACACTCTGCTGAGTTGGCCAACTTCAACACAGAAGGAAGAAAGGGAGGGCCTAGCCCAGAACCCTCGAGACCCTGCATGACACCTGTAGCGGTAGGTTGTAACCACGGGCCCGGTGGCACTGCTTCCGACCTTCTCTCTCATAACCAACCATGCGCACACAACATGACCGCGCACCCTCCTCCCATCCAGTGCGGCATTAACTCACGAGACTTTCTTTCCGTAAACTTAGCCATACTTAATACCACTTATCTTTACACGCATGTATAGTCAAGGCAATTCTTAGAGAATCAACTTGCAGTTCGCTTAGTAAACAGCGACATTCATTTCCTCGACATTCTGCCCTCCCCCATATTTATTGCTTTCCCGGCTGATCGGCAGCGGGTGATTCGAGGAGCAGAGTTCTAGACTTTCAGTTGCGCAATTTGCACAACGCTGGCTGCTCGAGCCTCCCCACCAGGGGGGTCGTCATCAAACCTGGCAGTAACATGCGCCTTTATGTACACAGTATGCTTCAGGAGTCTAGGTCTAACTAAAGTTCTTGGTCTAGAATCAACTCATACAAGGTGGTGACGACGACGTGGGACCGGTTGCGGGAAGGCTTGGGGTATGCGTGCGGGTTTTGTCTCCGCATGCGTGCTCGTGTGTGCACAGTACGTTGACTCGTACTCCGTACCTACTCATGTTGCTGTTGTTCTTAGGAGGATTGGCGGCCTAATGCTAACTTATTCGTTGTGTACATTGAGTTAGTCCGAAAGGGTCGGTTGGAGTGAGGGTGAGTAGACTTGAATGCCCCGTGTTCAACTAAAGCCTCGGTGTTGCTGCAGTGACTCTGAAATAGGGCGGGTGGGGTGTGTTCAATTGCCCTATGCGGGTCCGCCTTGACAGGCAAGCCCTTGTGCGCTTTGGAAGACGTGCATTCCAACGCTCTGCAGGGTCAGCTTGCAGTTCGAGCTGGTTGTTGCTGTGATGTCGAGTCGAATCACACAGGCGTGCCGGGTGCGAGGAAGGTAAGGCTTGAAATCTGCGAGGAGGAGATTTGTTGCATCTACATGCAAGCCGTCTCTTCCTAGGATGAACGTCCGTCTAGTAGAAATGACTTTTTGATTCTGTTGTTGGTCGGTCTGCGGTCTGTGATGTCAAGGATGATATTGAGGTTTACTTACCACCATAATGCCAGGCCGAAATGTCTGAAGAACTACTAACTAAAGCGAACCAGATAGGATGGATGCTCGCTACTGGTGAGACGAACATATTTACGGATGGCATTGATCTAGCACCGGACAAGAATCGAATCATAACCAACGAAGCACGAACAGTCTCAGTCAACGGGTATCATAGGGATGTATATCAATAAACATAACTCTTCCGCAGTCGGGATGACCAAAACTACCGATTAGAACTTTTCCGTCGGCTTCCCTTTGAGCTGATTCTGGATCTCTTCCTTGAAGTAGACCCAGAACTTGCTCGGAGGAGAATCTAAGGTTGAGATGAGAGTATGTTAGGATCGTCGAACCCCACTCATTGTGTTTTGAGACTACAGCAGCTGGCAGTCAATCTGTCTCTCTATGTGGGCATACCAGGGTTTAACAAACGGCCGGAGCCGCTGATCCGGGGCGTCTCTGAAGGAGGCAAGCCGTGTTTCACACGCTCAACTTGTTCATGAACCTTGCCAACGACTCGGTGAAACGTCCGGCTGGAGAGTAGCTTTTTGTCACAAGGATGATTTGTCAGTCTGGAAGTGCCCCGTGGTGAGCGGTTGTCGTTGCGGACAAACCTGCCGAACGAGCAGCGTCTGGGAAGAGGGAGATGTGCATTAGCATTCGGTTGCTGTGTGTCTTGTCAAGGGAGAATCCATTGATTTCCGGAGACACACCTCCAAAGCTTGGATTCCAAGCATTCGAAAGACCATGCTGAAGGACTATACCGTCTAGCTAAAGAAGATGGACAGCAATGCAGTCAGTGGTTGCACGAGAACATTGAAGGCGGAGATTAAGGAATGAGAGTCCGAGATGAGAGATTAGAGGGAAAGGCGGAGTGGTCTGACAGGCCAATGACAGCCGCAGCCGATACTGAGCAAGCAGCAAGCGAACCGAGGCCAATCAGAGACAAAAAAGTCCCCGAGGCGGGATGAAAACCTTCCAGTTACAAAATGCATCTCCGACCATTGATGGGGGTTGGGAAGCATGTCCGAGATGAATTAACTAACTAGGTAGTAGATCAACTCTATCAACTATTGACTCTCACAGGGCAAAAATTCATGAGATCTCCTGATTACATCACTGTTGTCCTGAGCCAACGGACAATCCAAGGTCCCTGAATATGCCTGTCCATATCCGGATCATTGCGAAGGACCATCAGCGATAGTAATCCCCATTGTAATGATTTAATCCAATTCAATTAGTTTTATACAAAATCGATCCTGCCGTGGTCACCAAGAATTATCCCTCGTCTGTGTTGATATGGGTTGAATTTGCAAGTACATGTTTACTCGGTGTACTTGCTCTTCCCAAGTCTTGCTTCGTCCTTTTTCTCGCTTCTCATCCCTCCTTGTCTCTCATTCAAGTCACCGGACTGTTGGCCGCCTCTGTTTCGCCGCGCGGGGAGTGCAACGCTGAAATAACGTCGCGGGGGTTCAAGGAGAGAAAGAGAAAAAAAAACTTCCCATTGCTCTCTCGGCCTTGAACCTGGTTCAAAGCATTCTCCCCCTTTCTGGCTGAGATGTTGGGCGGCATTTTTCATCGTGAAGATTAAATATAGCAAAGGAATTCCACCAGCCACGATCTTTGCCACCTGAAATCGGAATTATAATCTCTTTCTGACCCCTCCAACCCTCATACTACTCAGACTACCGGGATCTTGGATTCAACTGCATCCGTTGGCTGCAAGTCACGCCAATCTAACTTTGGTGCAAAGGGAAAAGGCAAAAAAACAAAAAACGACTAGTCCATTGGACGAGTCAGCCTGACAACTACGATTCGTGCGCGCCTTGTCCCCGTGAGATCGATAAATCTGGCCAAGCACAGCATTGCCGTGTCGAGGGGCAGCTTCCACAGCTGTCCCGATCTGTCAACGCTTCAGATATCCCCCTCACCATCCCTGCTGCCACACCCCCCATCAGGCTACGAGGCGACTGTCACCGATAATACCACCACCACCACCGCATCAAATACCCGCTCTCCCTCTCCCCAAAGTACTGCCAGTCTCCGCAACGGTCCTCGCACACTCGCAGCCACCAGAAAGCGGGTCTCCAAAAAGGCGCGCGGCGTCCTGGGTAAGGTTCGGGCCTTCCAGAGGATCGCTGCGGCCAAGATGGCTCATCCCTCCATCAAAATCGACACGAGCGTCCCAGCCACCAAGCGCGCTTTCCCCGAGGATAATGAGGCAGGCTTGGATGTTCTATATGGCTCCGATGATGCTCCAGCGTTGGACACTGGCGATCATGATTCCGTGCCGCCGTTTCTGTGTCAGTCAGTCCTAGGTCCGTGGGCGCCCGCTCCCTTTACCCCTCTTCTATGCGCTTGTTTCTTTGCTGGATACATTTTCTTTTTGCGCTGGTCCTTCCGACACTAATACTTGTCATACTCGTACTACAGAGATTCATCAGAAATTCGAAGCACTCGAATGGATGCAAGGGACACGGCTTCTGGCGGCCAACGACCCCTCACACCAGTGGGCGCTAGAGGCAGATCCGGAAGTCAGAGCAAGGAACCGTTATATGAACGTTCAGGCATGGGCCAAAAATCGCATTCACTTGCGTGTTCCGGAGGGCGAATGCGACTTCATCAACGCGTCTCCGATTGTACTCCATGATTCTGTGTCGCAGCAGGCAAGGAGGTATATTGCGACCCAGGTAAGCATGCATATGGGCTAAACACCTTTGTGACTTGTACTGACCGGTCCTGCACGACCAGGGTCCCAAGCTTGGTCATGTCGCCCATTTCTGGCAGATGGTGTTCCATGAGAGTAAGGAGGTCGGAGTAGTCGTCATGCTTACGCAGACGTTTGAGTCCGGACGCGAGAAGTGCTCGCAGTATTTTCCCCTCGATAGTGACAGCCCCTCCATGCCACTGCGGCGAGTCGAGCCAGAACCCTATGCAACCGAGGACGATCAGTCCAGTGATGGCGACCTCCTGGGCGAAGTTACACTTTTGGAGTCCACATGGGACACTGCGTCGCGGTCTGAGATCCGGAAGCTCCAGCTCACCCTCGGCGACGAGTCCAAGACCGTGTGGCATTTCTTGTTTGCTGGCTGGGCCGATTACTCCAAGCCTGAAGGCGAGGATCGGGATGCGCTTCTTCAGCTTATCAAGCTGTCCGAGTCGAAGAGCGGGCCGGACAACCCGCGCATCGTGCACTGCAGCGCCGGCGTGGGCCGCACCGGCACTTTCATCGCGTTAGACCACTTGCTGCAAGAACTCGAATCGGGCCAGCTGCTGGAGGCGGTCAACCCGGAGATCGACCCAGTCTTCGAGACGGTCAACCAGATGCGCGAGCAGCGAATGATGATGGTGTACAACGAGATGCAGTTGCAGTTCATATACGAAGTTTTGCGCGAGCAGACCGATCTGAAATTGGGCAAGGCTCCCGGGTGCAAGTCGGAGGAACGATCCACGAAGATGGCCAAGTTGTCTAATGAAGTCAACTATCTGCCTTCCTCCAAACCGGAGTTGGAGCCCGCCAGGGATGACCCCTCGACACCGACTCGTAGCTGGTCGGGGACACCGGAGGTGTCTGATAATGAATGAGCCCTTGCCTGCAAACTCATTCACTATAATCATTACCTATAACTTCCTTCGCAGTACATATTTTTTTTCTTTTCTAATGGTTATATTTTTTGAACACCCTTCTTTCCCCGATCATACTCACTGCAGTTACCTATTACCCCTACCCTGCGCGTCACATTATAGTCACGATGAATACTACTTTTACGGATGAACCATCAGCCTTGTCATCTATTATGTCTCTGCCTGCCTCTCACGCGCTCGTGTTGTTTCATGTGCCGCTTCGTTAATCGTGGCTCTCGCGACAGAACTGGATTTGATACTGAGGACCTAGTATGGCTGCTGGCCCGGCTTCCGAGACAGGATACCCATGGCATCTTGTTCCATTCGTTTCATCTTTCTTTGCTACTACAACACCTTACACCCATACCCATGTTAGAATTGTGACTTGTACTCCATGTCTAACCTCATTACAAGCAGCTACTACCCTCCACCCATCACATAGACCTGTTATTATGAAATCACATATGAAAACCCCACAATCCAACCAAAATCACTTTTCCTATGAGATGACAATCGCGATAATATAGCTTGACACCTACTAACCCTTTCCCAGCCACGAGAAGCCTATATCTTAGACAAATCCTACTACGTAGCTCAAACCCAGCTACAATCCCGACCATGAAACTGAAGTACAGAAACAAACAACGGGCATGTTGGGTGAGTTCGGAACTCAACAACACTCAAGTTCTCATCAAACTTGTTTCCTTTGGGTGTGGTGGGCAACCGTTGAATTTGCCTTTTTCCTAACATCTCGATTGTCACTCGTCTTCAATGTAAGTAACGTACAATTGTGTTCACCCAGGCTCAATGTTGAATACGCGTTTATTTACAATGATTGCGCTTTTGAATTTCACTGCCTCTACCCGTACTTGGATCACCGCGTGAGGATTTCCAGTTCAGTACTGACTGGATGAGAGTAGATAACCCCTTCTCGGTAAGGGTAAGAGGCAGGAGAGAAACGGATTGGAAGGTTCTTTGGGGGGAGAAGAGTAAACGAGATAAAGTAGATGGCGCGGCGCGGCGCGGAAAGTAAAGATAGGCAGATATGGTGAGACACTTGGAATTCGATAGCGGTCATGAGGTGTTCGTGACATACATTCATGAGGGGTAGAAAGGGGACATTGACAATGGTAGTGGAAGGTATGTTGTGGCTATAGGGATAAGAGGGCTGAAGGATGGCGAGGGTGATGAGGGTCATGCAACGACGGGTTTGAACGGATGGATAGGGTGCGGTACATTTGAAAACAATGCAGAGGATAGCGCCAAACGGATTACGCTCGTGAATCCCTTCTGAAGTGTGGGTAGTGGGAGCTGGTACGCCTTGCCTGGTGTCGCACAGGACACGCTGGCACGAGCGACCTCACTGGCATAGAGGGAGATGATCCGAGGCAAAAGTGTGGATGGAAACTGACTGACTGATTGATTGAAGGAATGATGGGAGAGGGAGAAAATATCACAATTATATATCAATCAGTTTTCACCCAATCAAACAAACAAATCAACCACCCCAACTTTTTTTATATTCAAATCAATCACTCCGTTTCTTCCCATCCCCGTCTCCCGGCGAGGACCGCTTGAAATCCTCGGCGGCAGTCGTCGTGCCGGCCAGCTCGTCCGGCCCATCCTCCGTATCCCAATTGTCCACGGCGTTCTCGTCCCAGTTGTCCACCTCCTGCTCCAGGTTCAGAACACCCGTCTCCTGCGGGCCCAGGCCGTCTTCGTCCTCGTGGTGATCGCCGGCGAATCCCAGTTCTACGTCGTCGCCGCCGTCGCCGCCCAGGGTGCCGAAGCGGGCCTTGCGGCGCCGGTCGAGCATGCGGCGGTGGTACCAGCTACATAAACCGACAGCGCCCAAGCTGCCGACAATGTTGGCGAGCAGGTCGAAGGGGTCGAAGATGCGGCCGTTGGGGAGGAGGCCTTGGACGATCTCGGAGCCGATGCCGAGAATGAGAGTGCAGACAACGAGGGTCAGGTGTAGAGTGCGGCGGCGGGAGGTGTCGGGAATCCAGTAGAAGACGAGAGAGAGGAGGAAAAAGGTCACGACATGGAGGAATTTGTCATTGGGTTGGAGTTGGGACGGTATACTGGACGAATCGCTGTGGGGGAGAAGTCCGATATAGGCGGCGATGATGAGGAGGAAGACAAACGCGCCTAGCAGGAGGGTTAGTACAACGTAGAGATATGAGTCGGCGAACCAAGCAGAGAGGAAACAGAGAAATCCCGGCTATTCCCAGGCGATTCTCGCATGGTTGATAGAGAGAGCTTGTGTTGTCCGGAATGGGACGCCGTGACGTGGGAGAGCAATCGATAAGATGATTTGCCTAGGCAGAAGACCAGGTACTTACCCGCGAAAGGATAGCGGATTCGCATGATGAGCGAGAGTGAGGGAGATGTAGAGAAGCAGTCAAGCAGAGAAAGGACTAGTGAACAGTGACCTAAGAGCTGAGAGGGAAGCACAGCAGTGATTGATAGATAACAAATGTAGATGAAGCCGGGCTCAGTCTACAGTCAATTCAGCGGCCGGGAACGTCATGTGCCTGTGCTGTGCTGTACTGTGAGTCTGTGACCATACGGTAAGGTTAAGTTAACTGACTTAAGGTCAAAATCAGGCAGTCAGGCATGCAATCATCATCATCAGCAGTTACTTCTGTCATTCACAGGGCGTGGACTTTTACTCCAAGCAACAAAATAGCATCTGCAGACAATCAATGATACAACCGAGCACACAGCCACCCTGTCGCTGACATTCCCTGTTTGTGTCTTGCATTTTATGATCTTATTTCTTCGATCTCTCCGCTTAATATCAGAACTGCGCGGTTGGTCTAAACCTGCGGCCGCCGTTCCGCCTTTCACGGCTGGAAACCTCACCTCATCCCGTTCGCGCAGAGAACCTCGTAACTGTACGGAAGGCGCCCTTTACTTTCTTCCATCAAATCTGCCTCCCCGGCCATCATTTTTGGCTGATCTTTCATCGTTCTTCGCTTCTTCGCGCTCGTTTCTGAATCTCTATGTCGTTTTCCGCCGGTCTCCCCGCCCCGTTCTTCCCTCTCCGGACTTGAGATTCCCAGCCGTGGAGAAACGAGCCCCCCCTCGCCCGCGCCCCAGAATCGGGGTTTTGGAGCGAGCATGTCGCTCGGACACCACCACGCCTGGCTACCCCCTGGCCATCTGCGCCCTCCCGACGATCTTCATGATGCGCGGTCGGCCAATGGCTATTCCAGATCTTTTTCCGGGGCTCGTACCCCCCAGTTGCGCGCTTCGGCCGATGCCGACGGGCTGCACGCGGGAACTTTGATATCCGATGCTGATCTGGCAACCGACGATGACCCACGTATCGCCATGTTCCGCGACCTATACAAGCGCAGCGAGGCGCAAATAAATACCCTCTTTGCCAACCAGAAATCCGCCGAGGAGGCCGCCCGCAGTGCGGTCCCCGATGCCGAGGAGCCCCAGACTAAGGGCCAACGCGCCGAGGAGTCAGCTCCGCCTCCCGCGCCCGCCAAGAAACCCGCGAGGAAACTGGACGATGACGACTACGACGACTACGACGACGACGACGAGGACGACGATGATGATGATGAACCCGCATCACCTCCAAAGCCTAAGTCATTCGGTACTTCCCATAATGCGAGCGGCCTCCCATCGCCTAGTCGGCCCTCCAGTGGCTCCATCTCGGTTGTCATCGAAGCGCACAAGGAACCTAAGAAAGAAACCCTGGAGGAAATCCGCAAAAAGCTAGAAGAAGATAAAAAGGCCACCGAGGAGGCTGCCAAAAGGAGCTTTCACACCCTCTTTTACACCTTAGAGAATGATAGAGATGCCATGCTGGACCAGCAGCGGCTGGAAGAGTCCGAGCGCCAAGTCGAAGCGGAGATGTCAGGTCAGGCCAATGCAGGAAACAGCTCCAACCCAAACGTCAATGGGTACGGCTCCCTGAGCAGCGCCAACCTAGGCGCTTCAAGCCTGACCCTGAAGAACTTGATTGCGCGCATCGACATGAAGCGCACCATGGTGCAGGCTTCGGACGCAGAGCTGCGGAGCCTGATGAGCGAAGTCCGGAAGAACCGAAGCAAGTGGGCCAGTGAAGACAAGATCGGCCAAGAAGAGCTCTACGAGGCTGCGGAGAAAGTCCTCAGTGAGCTTAAAGCAATGACTGAACACTCGTCTGCCTTCTTGACTCGTGTCAACAAGCGCGATGCGCCTGACTACCACACGAGTAAGCAACCTCCGCTTCCTGCCACAGCTATGGCCGCCTTCAATATGCTAACTCCATTCCAGTTATCAAGCACCCGATGGATCTCGGCACTATGACTAAAAAGCTCAAGGCTCTGCAGTATAAGTCGAAGCAGGAATTCGTTGACGATCTCTACCTAATCTGGTCCAATTGTTTCAAGTACAACACTAACCCCGAGCATTTTTTGCGTAAACATGCATTGTATATGAAGAAAGAAACTGAGAAGCTCGTTCCCCTTATCCCCGAGATTGTGATTAGAGATCGGGCCGAGGTGGAAGCAGAAGAGCGACGGCTTCAACTCGCAGAAATGGACGGTGCGGATGAGAGTGACGATGAGCCCATCATGTCGTCCCGAGGCAGAAAGGCACCTGGAAAGTCGTCTAAGAAGGGAGCTGCGCCTGTGCGAAACACTCCCAGCGGATCGGAGCCGCCTGCGGCTCAAGCCTCTCAACCACCCGCGCCTGTACGGTCGGACTCGGACACTGTGATGGATGGCACCCAAAACGGATTCGCCACGCCTCCTCCAGGCGGGACGCAAACCCCATCTGATCCTGCTGGTGTTGGCGCCGGTGTCCAAGGGAGTCAAGGTGATGCTATGGAGATTGATGGCTTGTTACCTTCCAGTAGCAATACTCTGACCGCTTTACCCGCGTCCGGCGTGGAGTCAGAGGACCCCGAGTACAAGGTCTGGAAGCAGGTCACGAAAAAGGATCGTGCTGTCATCGCCGCGGAGCGGCATCGTCTGTTCAAAGGCGACAAGCTCAATCCTGATGAGCCGGCTCTGCTTCGGACTAAGGCTGGTATGAGACGGTGGCTGAGAAACCAAACGCAGATCAACGCCGAGGGCGACAAGGCCCGCGAGTCTACCGCGCAGGGTTTGGACCCTGGTGCAGCGGGCGAGACCTTAGCCGAAGGAATTGAGGTGGATGAAGATCGGGTCATCCCTGATTATTACGACGTTATGTCGGGTGTCCCTGACCTGCCTCCACATCTGTCCTGGAAAGAGGATTCCGATGGTAATATCGTTGATGCCTCTGAAGAATTCTTGCGCGTGCTGCCGTCAGGGTCATTCACCCAGCCGGACAGCAAACTTTCCAGAAAGATGGACGCAAACATGCGTCAAATGCAGGAGACCCGGAAGGTTTGTTCAAAGATCGGCATCGTCAAGCAGATGCAGCTGCAATCCCAGGTAAGTGATCTCGATGTTTCTCACATGATCAAGGATTCTCATGCGTTGCAGATGTATCAAAACCAGTTTCAAAAATACCAGCCTGAACCGTTCGTTGAACATGATGTCCCTGCGCACGTGATGAACGATGGGGGCCCGGTCATCTCTCCGTGGGTATGCAAGGCAGCCCTGCAGCGATCGGTAGCCAAGGTCTTCTATCACACCGGCTTTGAGGAGTATCAACCGTCAGCTTTGGATGCGGTCACGGACATTGCATCGGATTTCTTCCAGAAGATTGGCGAGACTTTAAAATCTTACATGGAAACACCGAAGCTTCCTGCAACCGACACACCAGAGCCCAACACGGCGCCGCAGTGGAAACGAGCGTATACGGAGCCGGAAATGGTCCTTCATACGCTCTCTTCTGTTGGCGTCGATGTCGAAAGCCTGGAGTCATACATCAAAGACGATGTTGAACGACTCGGAACTAAGCTTTCCACTGCCCACGACCGTCTCCGATCATTGCTTTCTGAGCTTCTGCGCCCTGCCCTTGCAGATGGCGGCGAAGATGGCTCGAATGCTTTTCAGGATGGAAGCGAGCAGTTCATTGGTGGGGACTTTGCTGAAGATATCGATGAAGACTTCTTTGGATTCAAGGAATTGGGGCTGGACAGAGAGTTTGGCCTGGCTACCCTTAGTGTCCCGCTTCATCTTTTGCAGAACAGGATGTACAACGCCGCCCAGGCCCAAAATACAAGGTGCGTCATTTTTTCGCCTCTCCTGAACTGAGACCTCAATGCTGACATTGTCATCAGTGCCGCACAAGCCGTGACGCTCTTTCCACCACCTCCCGCTTACCCTCGCATCACATCTGAGACATTGTCTTCGCAAATCGGCCTGGTACAAGGGTTCTTGGGTGCCAAGCTGAAGACCAATAACAACGAACCTCTGGTCGAGGATCTTGAGCTTCCTCCGAAACAACGACCTACCGCCTCCCGTCCTCGTCTTCCCGCATCCGGCAAAATCCAACCGCCCTCTGCGCCTTCAGGTGTCACCACCAGCCCTCAGAAACGACCGCTTCCTCCGTCTGCTTCGAGCCAACAACCCGCCTCTAAGCTCGGGTTGTCGGAACCCAGTAAGAAGAAGGTCAAGAAGAACAGTGGAGCCGGTATCGGCGCCTCTGATTCCCTTGCAGAAGGCGATGAAACGATACTTAGTGCGGACGGCGCGAAAGCTTCAGCCACCACGGATGCCAAACCGAATATTGCCGACGAGCGTTCGGTGGATGCTTCTGATCCAAGTGGCAAAGGGGACATGGATGCCGGGCCTGACGGCATTGGCATGGAAGGCACTGACCATGCTGTCCCACTAACGAATGGAACGGCGGCTGGTGATGCGTCATGAATTGTTATGATGATCATGGTATAGACCCTCCTTGCGTGGTCATAGGTTCAACCTTTCTTTCTGGGCTTGGATGATTGGGCCGGGGCACAAGGTCGGTTTTGGAGATTCTTGTACTGTAGCGTTTGCGATTTCTATCTTTTCATCCCCCTTATCTTTTACTTTCTTACTTTTTTTTTTTTTTGCTTTCTTATTATACCTGGCATGGTGGACCCCTTTTCCTTCGTCATCTGTCTTCTTTTTGAGTATATTTTCCCTCACCATTTGGCACCATTGTCCTATCATTTCTCTTTCCTTCTTCCTCACTTCCTTGACTTATCTTTTATTTATTTATTTTTGATCTTGGATGTGCTCAGTGTGCGATATGGTGCGTGTCGTTTTCCTTTTCCCTGCCCCAAGCAACTGGGGCGGGTGTATGAGTGCATCGAGGGCAATGGAGTGGGGGTAACATTTACCATACAAAAGTGAACCCAAATATAAAGCGAACGCGGCTTGATGAAATTAGATTTTTGGCCGGGGACATGTTTCAGGGAAACACTCCGAAGTCGAGTACAATCGTGAGATTAGTAGTGGACTTTTGTGCTGAAGCCCATGCTCCCTGCTCCGCGGACGTACTATTGTCTTTACTGGACATGAAGGTTACACCAATTCTCCGATGGCGCAGCAACTTCGCATTCCTACTGGGTGCCACAGCCCAAGCTCACCCCAGCCACTACATACAGTAGTCCTATTCCTTTTCTCCTGTACTCCGTAATGTATCTAATTTGAAGGGCGGGTATAGGATAAGACAATCAACGTGTCCAATTCAAACGAGACAAAACATACACATCTTCGGAGCTGTAAACGAACGGGCGTCGTAGCCACAAAACCTAGCAAATTTATGGAGGATTGTGCAATGCACTGTACAGTACTAATCCCCCAATGTGCCTTTGAAGGGAGAGATGACTGCCAGTGTTGGTTCTGCCCCCTTTGCACCGCAGCGCGCCTCCCTCGTATATTCCAAGACATCATCGTTGTCATTTCCCGTGAGTCTCTGCATACCTGTACTGGAGGAGGAGGAGGAGGAGGAGGAGGAGGAGGAGGATGATGATGATGATAATGATGTGAGGTAGCACTGTGAGAGTAATCATTGATAGAAGAGTAGAAATGTAGACGCAAAGGTGAGACTTCAACTCACCCCCTGCCACCACGCCCGTTTGTCTTGATTAGAAGAGTGTCTGACACTACCCAACCCAACCGGGTGCACGCATAAATACGACAATCGGATGAGGAAGAGCAGCAGCAGCAGCACAAATGAGTATCCATCTTTGACATAGCAGTCCAGACTCAAAGTGTGAGCTAGAGCTTGACTATAGTCTAGACATGAACCTCGATTCTCGTGGGCTGGCATTTCCCTCGTCTACCACACACACACACACACACACACACACCTCTGCTCCTTCTCTCTCTCAGAAAACAGTATGATTCAGCAGAACTGCGGTAACTAATAGTGGAATTTCTCCCAAGCACATCACCAATTGAAAACTTGCCTCGGGAAGAGACCCAGGAATAAAAACGCAAAGAAAGCCACCGAAATGAATTACCCAGTGTGTCTTAGCAACTTATGAACAATACGTAATAGCTACTGACCGAGAATCGCTGATGGGCAAAAAGAAAGATAATTCAAGCCGAGCCAGGAAACTTCAATAAGCAACTAATTAGTTCCTTTGGTTCCTGCTTTTGATAATACTGTACACAGGTCTCCTTGTTCTTTGCTTCTTCTTTCCCCTCCGTCTTCTTCGATTTCCTGCTTCGGTTTCGAATCGAGTTGTGCTTCGTAGGTCAAAGCTTTTTCTCCATGTTGGTTTATTATCAACATCAAATTGTGCACTACAGTACGGAGTACAGCAGAGTACTTGTCTCTCTTTCAGCACAGGTAATGCAATAAATACGACAACAACAACAGCAACAGCAACGCCAAACGCACGACTGCACCGCCAGCAATAAACTGTAAGACTGGGGTTCTTTCAGTCCGCATCTCTCCAAAGACAAAGTGACATGCTCGACTCCTTCTTTCTCGTCCTGTGGCTCGTCTTCGAAGTGTGCTGTTCAATTTTCTGGTTTGCGAAACCTGGCTGAAGGTGCTGGGCAAAGGCGGGCACTCTCTCCCGGTGGCTGTTGCGCGTTTGCACCTGTCCCGGCGTGGCTGTCATTTAATAACTGGTGGAGGGGCTACCATAGGTCTTGTTACCTTGATTCCTGGAATGTCTTGGGATGCATCTCGTACAACGTGGAGACTGAAGCTACTTTGCTACGTTATACTATGCTCTGTAGGCTTACCGTTTGCTCGGAATGTCGTTGCGTAACCTGTCGCCCAGACTAAACTCCCCCATCGAGGTGCTCGCGAGGATGTATAGGTCACCGAAAGAGTCACAAGCGCTTCAAGTAATTCACAATAGAAGAGTCGAGTTGCGCTCTGGAAAGCTTTCATTATTGACAAGGTCATTCAGGAGTTACATCGCTCGATAGCTCACTTAATGCAGCAACGTTCCTAAGCCGCCGGCCCTGTCGTCGGTCCATCCTGGCCCGAAAGGCTGGTCGGTCCAAGAACCAGGCAGTTTGGCGACTGAGAACCATGCTACATTCCGATACACTATTGAATAAAGCAGAAAAAGCAAGAAATCGTCCAGACCGACGTTGACTGGGTTAGATAAATGCAAAAGAAAACCATCCTTCTCCGTGCTCTTCGCCGTCATCAACTTCTTCGCCACCACCTTTGTCCAGACGTCTTCAAGTTGGATCAGTCTCAGATGTACCACATCGAGAACGGAAGCCGGTTCATATTGCCTACCATGGGCAATAGTCTCGGATCCACGGGGCGTTTCTCCGGCTTGGGATTCGTCAACTTGACTGTTGGTCCACTTTGAGGGCCCGAACTTGCAGCCACGTCTTCGTGGTGTCTCGCCCGAGCTGCGATCAGGTGAGCGTAATAAACAGCAGGATCTATACATGTTAGTTCAAAGAAGATCATATCAAGATAAGAATTGGAACGGCATGTCAACTCACGCAATGAAACCGACGTAGTGGACCGCATATACTGGTAGCAATGATCGTAGATCAAGTTCTCAAGTTCGTGAGCCTTGTGTCCAATCTGGTCCAGAATCACATGGTAATGAACGGGACAAGATGTGCCCTGAAGCGCAATGTGAGAGTACAACAAGAAGTCCCAATCATGAGGACTGGTCACATCCTTCTCGATCAAAGTGCCGGGCAACGGGTTGCCGTTCTTATCCGCGGCGTTGCGGTCACCAGGTCTGGGAAAGGCGCGGAGATGGTGGCGCTTGTTTGCAACGACAACAGTAAATTTGCCAGGCCATCTATCCTGAGTGAGCTTCATGAAGATAGACTTCATGTCGAAAACCTCAGACTGAAGAACATGCTCGAATTGGCCGGTCGAGACACCGTCGCGGAAGTAATAAACGTGCTCTGGCGCACGCCCTTGTCCGACGGTAGACATCCATTCGCGGATCAGAGGAGTCAGCATGATTTCGAGGTTAGCACGATTGATAATTTCGACACGATCGCCGTTGGCTTCGCAAGCCCCGAAGTAACGACCACCAAAGTTGTCCATACACACAGATACCGCAGCCATCGAGGGTGACCAGACGCCCATGGGAGAGTGCGTGACATCGGCTCCAATGATCATAGAGTTGGGCTTGAGCGTTGCGCCTGAAACCTTAGAAACCACGCGGGCTGTAGTTCCACCAAGCTTAGCGTTCACCTTCATCAGTACGTTGGAGTAGTACTGCGGATTTCCCTTCATGACGTGCGATGCGAGCACACATTGAGAAGGAACGCCAAAGCGACAGTCGCATGACTTCTTAATCCGGAGATAGGCGAACGAATCCTTGTTAGGAACGACAAATATGAGAAGCTGCGGGCTCTTGACATTGCACTTCGCATTCACTATTTCGTGCAGTTTTTTGACAGCCTCACCAATATCCTCCTTCAATTCAACGATGACTGGGCGCCGCGCAACCTGCCCGCCATGTCCCGCATAGGCCTTCATAAGACCATCGCAGAATGCCTCAACCTGTGCCTTGTTGGCAGAACCACGCTTTCCGACAAAATATCCAACGCCCCAGTGTTCGAGAGGACGTCTGTTTGTCTGATAGAACTTCTTGCCACGAAGGTCCCAGCGGCCGTTTGTACCGGGGTTGTGGCGCTGGTTAGCACCGAAATGAATGTCTGGGCTCGGAAGAAGACGAGCTTTGCCCCGAATCATGTTGGGGTCGACCTGGAGACCGAAAGCACTGAGAACGGGATCGTTGGTGTGATCCATCATTTTCTTGTTGGCTACAATTGAATTCAGTCTCTCAGCAGGGCGAGAAGCGCAGTATCTGATCATGGCTGCCGTCTGGAATTCATTCAGCTTCCATGGGTAACGAGTAAAGCCATGAATGGTCAGGAGTTCCATAGGGTAGAGAACGCCTTTCTTGGTCATCTCAACCATAGGAAGCTCCGGAAAATCAAGGAAGATGTTGTACTTCTTCTTAAAGTACTGCTCGACACTCATGCGGTCAATTTTTCCAGTCGCCTTGTCCTTAATGTCCAGCATGTACTGGCGGGCATTGCCGTTAACCAGACCTTTGATAGTGAAATTGACCCCGGTACATGGGCATCCTTTGTAGTGTGCCTGCACCACAAGTTTCTTCAGCTTGCGGTGTACCTCATAGAAACCTGGCGACTCAGTCGTACCGCCATGCTTGTCTGAGACGGGCTCACACCGGTGAATGACCTCTTGAATGTCTCGCGCATCCAAAACAGCGATAGCTACCTGCATTACGCCACAGCGAGACCAGAAGCAAGTGTTCGAGACGTCGATGTTCACGATGAGTCCACGGTTCTGCATCAATCATAAGCATATGTGAGCATATGAGATAAAGAGCAACGAGAACCAAGAAAACTTACCAAAGCCGGACGAATCGCCTGATACACGCCTTTAAAGGCATAGACACATTTGCCCAAATCCTGACTTGCGCCTTCGGGGTCGAAGAATGAACGCTTGATTGCCACATACTTGTTCGATGGCGTTTCTCGAAGGACATGGTCCAGAAAATCTGCGATGACTGTTAGCCTTCATTAACCGAGTTCGGAGAAAGCTTTGCTCACTCAAGGCCTGGAGAACGTTCTCCGACATATCAGTGCGCCCCTGAAGCCAGAGGTTCAAGGCTGAGAGATCGACAGTCTTGGTGGGTCGTACCAGCAGACGGAAAACGTTGGGTTTGGCACCCGGCTTACGGTTCTGCTCAGCATCGAGATCAACCATGACATTGAGGCCTTGCTTGTATTCTTGCAGAGTCCTAATCTGAAGTCAGTCACGTTGCACACTCAGGTGTGATGAGGAGTCATACCAAGCCAATTTCTGTCCGTCGAAGATGATGCTTTTAAGGGCGTTCTTCCTGGCACTGGAATCCCAGACCTTCTTGATCACGGCAGTCTTCTCAGCGCCGTTGCCGATTTGCACCTATATTGGTTGTCAGTTTGGACCCCGCTGTGGGTAAGCTGCCAATGATACTTACATCATACTGGTAAATCCTTCTGCTTGGGAACTTGGTGATCGGGTAGGCGTTCAAGCTGACCTCGATTTCCTTCCCGGTAGTGTTGAAGCCAGGGCGAGGAACCGTTTCGGATGGGATTTTGTACTTCTCAATCTCGTCAGCCGTGCGAATTCTCAGATGACGGAGACCATCCGGAAGCTTGTCAATGGCCTCCAGCCACTCCATTTTGTGTCTGAAAGAGGGGATGAATGGAAAATTGGATGGGATGTAGTGGGGTGAGATAAGAATGATCCACTCGGGGTGTGATAGAGGGGTTGGTAGTAAGTAAGAGACAAATGGGAGACTCGATAGCTCTGAGAATGGAAAGTGGAAGAACAGGCTCAAAGATGTTGGGAAGATGAGAGTATGGAGGGGGAAAGGAAGAAGAAGGAGGGGGTTTATATAATAGAGGCCGAGGAGAAGGTGGACTAGAGCCCAGTGAAGAAATAAGAACCATTCAATGATCGTGTAGGGGAGTGGTGAAGCTCCGATCACCTTCAGTAGGGATCCATGGCATGGGATGAATTTCCAACAATGCTTAAAGGGGCCATTACCCAGGGGCCCAGAGTGAATACTACACATCGACCACAAGATTCAAGAAGGTCTTTCCATGAAGAGAAAATAACAGAGGGACGTCGTCCGAAATGTTAATAGGAACAGTCTCGAGGGGTGAATACGAGGTTGAGGGAAGGCAGGAAAGGAAATTATGGAAAGACCAGCCGATGCAGTGTGAATATCAAGGTTGACGGACAATGGGTGAATAGGAACAGCAACCCGAGTAGCCCAACGTTCTTCTTAGAAATACACCACCACTAGTACACAACCCACTACTTTCAGACATTCGATGAGCAGTCACTGTTTGGTTGCAAACACAAAATGAAATGCACATACCCTATGATTGATGTTATACGCTCCCACAGGCAGGTCAATGTTCCTGCACATGTCCGTGACCAATTTCGGCGTCTCCCGAGCAGGGTCAGACAAAGGTTCAGAGGTGCTCGCCATTTTGATGATTGGAAACAGCTAGTGGATGGGTACTCGTTTGCTTCTGCGGTACGGAATGTCAGACAACCTGTTTCGAACTATTGCTTCCAGCAGCGAGATTATGATAAGTCATGTGGAGGGAAGCCAGGCTTGCATGCAATGGACTTCCTTCGGCACAAACAAGGCCAGCTCAAAGCAGAGCGTCATGCTTTCGGCTAGCAGTCCATGTCATGGTCGAGCTCTCGCGTTGGCACGATCGACTCAAATGCAGGCACCCGTGTGCAGCCGCAGGATGAGGCAGGTTCGCTTTGGAAGTACATACCTGAGCAGACTTCAATTGCCACCGTCAATTGAAGAAGATTATGGCCGCAATGTGACACTCGGAGAACTTCGTTACTGAATAAGTCGATGGGTCATTGGCATGGGCTCGCAAAGAAGGTTTGAGGATATGGCTTTGTGATGCGGTGTGGCTGAGTGGGTAGCAGTATAAGAGGATTGGAGGAATTGGTAAGTGCCGAGGGAAGTATTTGAGGGATGATGGTTTGGCGAGAGAACCAGCCAGACAGCAGGGAATCGATGATTCTGGGCTGTTGGATGGCAGAGGTTGTCGGGAGGCAGTGGAGTGATTTCAGGTAGGAGACTGCGGGAAACAGAGATGGCTGCTAGGTGATAGGTTGAGGGAAGGATGAAAGGGAAAGGGTAGAGGCAGGTTGTGAGTGTGGGTAAGATGATGGGTGGAAGACGATGGGAATGAAGATGGGTATGAGAAAGGATGGAAGGTGTGGAGGAAGATGGAAGAAGAGAGGAAGGGAGGTGAGGGAGGAATGGGTGGAAATCAAGGTGAGTGGAAGTGAGTGAGAGAGTGAGGCCGGAGATGAGAAGTAGAAGTGTTATTATGGGATAGTGACCACAACCGCAACGCGCTCACCCAATGAGGAGGAGATACAGTACAAAAGGGAGGGACGGCAGGAGCAGGAAATGAAGGTGCAGGTAAGGTATAAGGCGTAGGAATATGAGGAAAGAGCGAGAAACACTCACCGGGGCGACCAAAGGTCAGGTGCCAGAGAGGAAGAGATGAAGGATTGACCCGGAACTTTGATGGCTAAGTTCCGGTTTGGGATGATGTACTGTCGGGGTCAAGGAACAAGGTAAGGATTTGGCTGAGATGACTGATGTTGCTGTGTTGATGTGGAAGTTGGTGAGATGAACTTGAGGTTATTGTGTAGGATGTGCTGGTGGATGAGGAAGTGCCTCAGAGTGAGCAGTACTTCCGACTACATTGCACTCAGCTGAGTATCAATTCAGGATCAGCTTCCAGTGATGATCAAGGTGTGTATGCGATTGAGGTCCAGATTCAGAGGATCAAACTCGAGGTCGGAGTTTGATACTAGCTGTGCGCATGCAAATCATAGCTCCATGCGGAGCAATAAATGCTGATAGAGCAGCGAGTTGGTCATTTCTGGACTGAGGATCTACATCGAGAGATATACGGATCTGATACATGACCCCTGCTTGTCGGCAGAATCTGGTATGATGACTCAAGTGTTACTGGACGCTGGTCAACCTTGCTCTAGGCTTAAGAACAGCAGAATATTTCAAGTCCTAGCTTCCTCGACAACAGTACGTCTTCAGATCAGGAAGTTTAAAGCTGAAATAATTATTGAGTTAACACAGCCGATTGTGTGCTATCGTGGACAGCAGAAAACTGAAGATTTGGACCCCACCAATAATCGAAGCATCGCCTTTCCCAGGCCGGTGCCACACACACTGTACAAGCCGCCCCAAACTGATTATAGAAAGCAATAAAGATAAGAATCAACCCACGACATCGCCAAGCTTGAAACGCCCACTCATCAAATGCAAACGACAGCCAACAACTGTACAGTCCAGAGCCGCGCCGCTGTCGCTACCCAAAACGCGAACGAATGATACAACGCGGATGCAGGGTGGTTGCATTCGCGCGTGACAGGATTTGTTGTTACACAATAACGTGTTTGTGTGTCGCATAAATCAGGACCGGTACGCACCTACACAGAGCTGTTAGCAGGGCCCTCACACATGCAGATATACAGGAGGGTTAGGGTAAAGATGATGACATACCAGGAAAAGATGGGGGTGCTTGGCCGGCTCCGAGCCCACGAGGGAAGGGAATTTGCGACATCGAACCAGGAATGTCGATCCTGCGGATGAGGTCGACCATTTTCTCCGGAGAGAAGCGCCCGGCATTGTAAGCAGAAGCCGGAGGAATCACACTTAGGAGGTAGACAATGTCACGGGGAAGAGGAGCAGGGGACCCTTGGGATCTGAACTGCGATTGGTTGGCCATTGTCTGCTGAGTCCGTTTCTGGTCCAGCTGGCGTCTCTGCGTGGTCTTGAGAGGAGATTCAGCCCGCACGAACTTGCGTGGGCGGCCCATGTCGTCATCAAACTCCTCTAACTGCCGCTTGGGCGAGTTCGTGATAGACGGATCCTGGAATCGGGAATTGGGAGTGCCGTGACGGGACATCATTTGATCTGCCCCATATGCCGTCGGCTTGGGTCTGGTCTGGGAGGGTGAGATGATAGGATGCACTGCTGTGGGGTCGAAAGTCGGGGTCGAGAAACGGTGGGCGAATTGCTCCAAGGTTGGATCTTCCGGGAACAATTCACGCATACGGGTCTCGAGGTTGATGACTTGGACAAGATCGCCGTAGCGCGACTCGTATTCGTGGAGAAAAGCAAAGATGGGCTTGGTCTTGTGCACGTTCTCGGGGTTGGAGGCTAATTTCCTCACAGTCATCTCAAAGACTGCTCTAGCATCTGGCACGGTGGAAGTCAGCATCATTCTTCAGGGACCTATAGGATAGCGAAGTGAAACGTACTAATGACATCGTTGATATCAATAAGGTGCTTCAAGTACTCCAAAGCGAAATTCTCATCCTCTGGGAAAAGCTTTGCCCCCCGCTCGAAAATCTTGGTAGCGGCAGGGTCCTTGTAACAATGATATTCTATAAGAGCACTTGCTATATAAACATCACTCGTGATGCGGCCCCGCTTCCGAGCATCTTGGAAGATCGACCTCGATCCGGGCATCTCGTTGAGCTTGCCCTTACCCTGAATGCGACGCATCGCGCGCATGAGAGCAATCCAGGCGAAGGAAACGGTCTTGGACAGAATGCCAATTTGAATCGCATGTGCATTTCGGACGGCTTCAATCTGGGATTTCTTGATAGATTCCCGCGCCTTGGCCTCCTGATCATCATCGTCGTCGTCATCGTTCTTCGACGGTGGCTTCTCGGGTTGCATCTTGGCGAATGTTTCTTCCAGGCGAGCAACATCTTGATCCTCGCGGGTGCGGGCCTTGGCAATCAGCTCGTAGAGTGAGTCGAGCAATCTGTCGTAAGGTTCGCGGACTTTGGCACCGCGAACGATGGGGTCCTGCTCCGACTCGGTGTTGATTTCCAACCGGTCCGCGCGCTTAAACGCAAGCAAACAGCTTTCGGGATTAGCGTCAATGCCATGTTTCAGGAATTCATTTCCATCATGGTCCATCTCATTATGAAAGCAGAACTCAGCTGCTTCAAACCACATTTCGGGCAAGAATCTGAGAGCCATGAGAGCTTGTTTATAAACGTAAACGACCCGGGCTTTGTAGGTGGCAGCGTCGTCCTCCTTTAGCACGAGAGGGTCGCCCTTCTCCCACTTGATCCAGCGCTTCCAAATATCCACTTGTTGCGCATACTCAATGTCACCGTCAGAGCCAGGCACGGGAGGCAACCTTGGCAGGGTCGTGCGGTTCAAATTTTGCGTGATGTTCTGCAGCTCGGTGAAAGAGCTGCGGGCGGTCATATATGCTGGCGATTGTTCCTGCAGGAACTTGCGGCCCTACACAAAGTCACAGGTGAGTAAGATGGTCTTTATAGAAAGCTTGAGATAATTACCGTCATCTTGTTCAGTCCCATCTCAAACTGATCATACTCTTTCCAGAGAGTGTTAACCGCCTGAGTGGGCACGCAGATGGCTTTTTGGTAAGCCTTCCGGAGGAGGTCCATCTTCTGTTGATCTTGCCAGCCAGACCCTCCAACATTTCCAGGACCCGAGCGGATGAATTGGACGTACTCTGACCAGATGGAGCCAGAGTCCTTATCGACGCCGACATGTTGAAAGGCGAGGTCATAAGCCGCAGTAATGATTCTCCTCGCTTGGCCCGTGGTGTCGGTTGTCAAGGGATTCCGCCGGCGCACGTAGTCCAAATATACCGACCACAGTTGCACATCAGGAATGGTCAGAAGGGTCCGGCTGAAGATTTGTTCCAATCGAAAGAGTTCGTTGAGCTCCGCTTCCATGTTTGCGTACGCCACCCATTGTTCGGCCTAGAAAGCTCATCAGCCGACATGGCCACTGCTAGCACATACAACAAGATACTCACCGAGAAGGGAAACACTTTCAAGAAGCGCTCATAGACGTCGCGGGCATTGTCAATCCGATTGCGGCTTCTGTGCTCGTTAATCAGCTCCAGCCAGGCAGGCATGTCACCTCGCGGGTCTTCCTTGATCCTGTCTTCTAGGATGCCAATTCGATCGTGAGGCAGGCGGCCCTTGGACATGGAGGGAGATTCCGGCTGGGGAGTAGCTGCAGTGCTCTCTTGTGCGCTATCCGGCTGTAGAGTACGCGCGTTGTACAACTCCTGGCCCGAAGCCACAGGCGCATCATGTTTAGAAGCAGCAGAAAAAGAGCTATTAGGGACATTCTTGACGCTGGCAGACTCCTGCGCAGTCTCATCCAATGATACATCAGGGGTAGAAGTAGCTTCATTTGCATTGCCTGAAATGGGTTGCGAAGGTATAGTATTCATGTCTTCGACACCTAGTACAGCCGGCGGCTCATAATCTGCATCACCCGCATCATCCTCATCCTCATCCTCAACCACAAACCCCCCAATCGTCCTAGTCTTGGGCGGAACAGAAGCCCCAGTGGCAAGGCCAGATGTTGATGCCTGAGACTCAGCTCGGGAAGGTGTTTGGGAAGGGTAGGTATCGCCAGCTTGCTGACTAGGGTCTGATTCGGGGGCACGGGAAGAAGAGATCTGGTCTGGGGGAGGGGTGGACTCGGAAGGAGGAGCAACGGCAGGAACATTTTCACTTTGGTTGGAATCTGTCAAGGGAACAGAATACTGATCTGGTAGAGTTTTTGAAGGGTCATAATCATCTGAATCTGAACTATCTGCACCTTGCTCTTCAACAGCCTTATAGTCCACAGAGTCTGCATTCATTGCCTGAGCCTGGAAAAAGGCGTTCTCAGCATCATCTTCGGCCATGACAAAAAGATGTGGTCTCGCTTGCGATAAGGGTCGAAGATTCAGACTACCTGAGGAAGAGCGCGGGGGGATTAGCGACGGGTAAACCTGAGGTCAGGAGAGAGTGGGGGAGGGGAGGAGGAGATATAAAAGTCAAGATGACTCTTAGACGAACACTTACGGAGAAAGGTGAGGGTTGAGCGGGCGGTGCTGCCAACCTAGAGCGATCGGGGAAAAGGACAAAGGAATCAACACAAGTCTTTTGGTAGAAGCTCCAAAGGGTACCAAAGTAAAAGAGAAAGAGGGGAAGTGCACACAAGTACGTAGAATCCGGACAATAAAAATGAAAACGCTCCTGGGTGGATCTCACAGGTATGGATCACACCGATGGAGATGAGGTGCAGTTTGAGTGCAGTGGATTCTATTCGGGGTTCGGAGCTTGTGGCAGAAGCTGCGGCTGGCACGCATTGGGCCACACAGCACGTGATGTATTTTCTTTTCTTTTTTTGCTGGCGGGCTGAAGGGCGGTGGGCGGTGAGCGGTGGAGAAGGGCGCGCGAAAGATGCGTCCCTCACACGCGGCGCGTCGTCGTCGATCCTTCTTTTGCGGGTTGTTTAATTGATGGTTGCCAGTCTGGCTGGCCGTAGCTGTTAGCATTTAATAACTACTAGTACTAGTACTTCAAGCCTTAAGGCACTGTATGTATTCCGTACTGTACATCAACTAACTAACTACAAACAATACTTGCTTGCTGGCTGGCGGTTTCTCCTCCATCCATTTATCCCTCCATTTTCTCCTCCCCACTTCTCTTCCTCCCCTCTTCTCCTCTCTCCCTCTCTTCACCTCCCTTTCTTCCCAAATAAAACTAGAGCCATTCCTCTCATTATTTGTTTGTTTCGCTCTTGTCTTCAAAATCTTCCAAAATACTGCCTCCTCTTACAACTCACCCACCCTTTCATCTGATCTCTCCTTTTCATCACGAGCCCTCCGATACGGCTTCATAACCTCCCTTCTCAATCACCATGTCGGTCGTCTCTCTCCTCGGCGTCAAGATCGTCAACAACCCCGCCCCTTTCACAGCGCCCTACCAATTCGAAATCACTTTCGAATGCCTTGAGCAACTGCAAAAAGGTAATTATCGCCAACCCATCCCCGAAGATGTCTACACCGCAAGCGCTGACTGGCTCCCGCCCAACTAGATCTGGAGTGGAAGCTCACCTACGTCGGCTCTGCCACCTCGTAAGCCTTTTCAGCCCTGGACACACGACAAAAACGCATTCTCGTCCCTCAAACGCTAACCGTCATATCCTAGATCTGAATATGACCAAGAACTCGACTCCCTACTCGTGGGCCCCATCCCCGTCGGTGTCAACAAGTTCATCTTCGAGGCCGACCCGCCAGATTTGAAGCGCATTCCCACCTCGGAGATTCTCGGCGTTACCGTCATCCTGCTCACCTGCAGCTACGACGGTCGAGAGTTCGTCCGGGTAGGATACTATGTGAACAACGAGTATGATTCGGAGGAGCTCAGCGCCGATCCGCCTGCCAAGCCCATCATCGAGCGCATTCGTCGCAACATCCTCGCGGAGAAGCCTCGTGTCACTCGCTTCGCTATCAAGTGGTAAGTTCTGTGCCCATGTCCCCAACATCACTAGCTGCAATCGCCGGTTCTCATTGCGTGTGCAGGGACTCGGAGGAATCCGCCCCCGCCGAATACCCCCCCGACCAGCCCGATGCCGACCTCGTCGACGACAGCAACACATACGGTGCTGAGGAAGCCGAGCTGGAAGCCGCCCTCGTCAAAGAGCTCGAAGAAGCGGAGAGACAGGATACCTCCCGCGGTGAAGACCAAGACATGGAAGGCGGGGAGGCCACTGCTGGGGACGAGGAGGACATCTCCGATGCGGAGAGTGAAGACATCGAGGACGAGAGTGACGATGACGACGAGGAGCTCGACGAAGAAGAGGGCGGTGATGCCGACGAGGATATCGAGATGGGCGATGACACGGAGCCGAAAGACGAGGCGGCCGGCAACGCCAGCAACAACCCCACGGCCCAACATCAGCCGGAACTGATGGTCCACTAGATGCGTTGATGATGAAGTGCTTGGGCGTGCTGCTCGAACGAAGACGTGGGTATATTCTTTGTTTTTATTTGGTATCCTTCGAATGATTTTACGATTGGGTTCACGATGTGCTCGTTTTTTTCTTTTCTTTGTTTTTTTTAATTCCTTCGTGATATATCTTATCATATTACCCTCTTCCCAAAAGGTTCTGCAGTATTTATTTTCAAGGACATAGAACCGAAAAATAATTCAATTCCTTTTATATCCCCAAATAGACGTCGGCACAGTCTCCTTTACCTTCTCTCTTTTCCCCATCACCCCTCCAATCTGTCCCAAGAAAGAAAAAAAGATTCAACCCCTGCACATTCCTCTCGCCAGAACTCGGACATAAGCAAAAAGCAAGGGGACCATGCAACGAGGGGTACGTACCCGTGGCAACTTCCTTCCCCCTGACCTGGGCGCAACGCAAGGCTGAAGATAGGGAGGATGGGATGGTGCTTAGCGTAGCACAGACCATGAAGGTTGAGAGTAGTTGTGGGGACTTGAGACTCTTGTGCAAACAAATTACACATTCTATTTCGATTCTCACGTATGAGCGCCCGTCGCGTAGGAAGTATACTTGTCTACTTGCGCATCTAGTCCGTGGTAACAGTTTATGCTCGGTGCTTCGATTGATGCGAAGCCATTAGGGGTGTCAGGATATTCAGACAGGCTGAAGAGAATCTTCATGGGGGGGCAAATATGCGGTGAGTTTGTGGGCGGGAACTGAGAGGTAAAGGAAAGGTAGGTAGATTAGGAACGTAAGGGTATCATCGGTATGGTGAAAAAGATCCACCGTGTTTGTATGCTCGGTCAGCAATCGGGTAGTGGTCTCCTTTGGTGTCTGGGACTCTTAAGGGAGATTTGTTCCGAGTGGGAACATGAGGAAGCGCTGCGGGGACTGGTCGGTTGCGCCCTTCACCTATCTAATCTAATTCACTCTTGCGGGCAGTGAATCTACGGTCCTTCCTTGAAGCTTAAGGTATTTAGGTGAAGGAGACGTTTTCGAAAGAGAGACAAATTGCTTAGTATGTTTTGATAGATGCGCGGGTAGCCCAAGAATTGGAGCTTTCTCGGCCAGGTTCAAATGTCGTCTAGTCATAATGTTTGTTCAATTAGACTACCAAGAGACATAAAAAATCAACCAACGCCGCTGCCGCTGAGGCCTGGGTATGAATAAAGTATAAAACCCTCTACTGAGGTTACTGAAATACATGGACTTCCCCCTCCTTGAAGGGAAAGAGGGGCACCTAGGGAAAACCTAGAGACCGAATTTGGAACTAAGGGCTGTGCTTTTGTCAGTACATCATTGCACATTAGGAGATAATCGGAGATTGCACGTACCGCCCATAACAGCCTTGCGTTTCTGGGTCTGAACGAACTTGCTAACGTCTCGCGCCCAGTTGCTGCTGCTTTCCTCCAGTCGTTCCATCTGATCACCAGCGAGGTTAAGTCGTTCGGTACGTTCGGTGACCTGACGCTGCATGTAAGACCAGTACCCCTCCTGGTTGCCTGAGTCCGAAGACTGGTTTGTGCTTGTCCTGCCTTCTCTGAATGCTTTGCGGCGCTCCTGTTCGTCCAATCGCATCTGTTCCTGCATGCGCTTGGAAGGCGGGCGATCGGGGCCTCCAACTAGAATTTGCTGTCAGTCTGTGAGGCACAGGAGGAGGGCAAAGAGTTACTAACTCAACAAGTCCATGTCGGCCGGCGAGACATACTGCGTGCCAGAGATCCACTGGATGTTGGTAATGGTGGGCCGTGGTGGGATAACTGCTTGAGCATTGTACAATTGATCTTCGGAGGGTCGACTGTGGCATTGGTTAATCACTGGTTCATTCCG